>NC_141612.1:25307180-25607180 GCF_047967505.1 Dipteris shenzhenensis
CATTATCTTTATTTTCTTTCATCTCCTTTCCTTAGATATTCATGCCCTTTCACCTTCCCCCTAGCATCGATCAACCCCTACACCTCTCTTTCTCACTCTCTCTCTCAAAACCACATACAAAAATTCTATAAACCTCCCCCCCCCCCCCTCTCTCTCTCTCTCCCTCTCTCACAAAAACACAAAAGCACACACACACGCACACACACACTATCTCTCTCACACACACATATAATCTCTCTCTCTCTCTCTCTCTCTCCCTCTCTCTCTCTCTCCCCCCTCTTCCACTTATCTTTCTCTTGCATTGGATCATCCCCCAAGATGGTTTTTAAGCATGTGCAATTCTCCCCCCTCTTCCACTTATCTTTCTCTTGCATTGGATCATCCCTCAAGATGGTTTTTAATCAAGAAATTCGCCGGTATTGGCAGCAAGGAAATACGGGAAATAATTTAATGTACTTAATGTGTCTAGTTAGAACGAATGGACTAATGTTGGGTGCTCCAATAACATACAGCAATGGCTAGAGGAAGTGAATCGTATGACTATATGTGATATAAGGTAGACTGATACAGTTAATTACTTGAAGGGAAAGGAGGGTGTAGCATATGTGTCTACATGCAAGGTCATATGATAATGTTGTTAGTCCATATTTGGTTTAATCCATATTCTTTTGTTTTCGGCGCATGTAATGAAATAGTCATTGAACTGAATCACACTCCCTCACCTTTATGTCTGCACTCTGCATGCCTTTGCCCCCTCGAGATTTGCATTCGGGTCCTCACACACACACCGTCTCGCTCTCTCTCTCTGACCTTGCTCACACACACACCATCTCGCTCTCTCTCTCTTTTGTTTTCGGCACATGCAATGAAATAGTCATTCATTTTTGTTATGTGCTAGAGGAGCATGGGATGAGGCAAGGAAGGGAAGGCAATAGATAGAAGATAGATGCTCAAGGGCACTCGTATAACTGTACATCTCTCTCTCTCTCTCTCTCTCTCTCTCTCTCTCTCTCTGTCTCATAGAAATACGTAATGACATACACCCCCACGTATAAATTAAGCTAATGCCTTACACCTTTATCCCCCCTCCCCATTTCCTTTATATTTGATTTAATCCATATTCTTTTATTTTCGGCGCATGCAATGAAATAGTCGTTGAACTGAATCACACTCCCTCACCTTTATGTCTACACTTTGCATGCCTTTGCCCCCTCGAGATTTGCACTTGATTTGTGTTGTGGTTAGAGAGAGAGTTTCAATCGAAGGATCCACGGAATTCATCTATCTTCTATCTTCCATTTCTATCTTCTATCTTCTATCTATCTATCTATTCTATTAAGGAGGGAGGATGGAGATCTCTGACCTTGCTGGGCTCCCTTTGCTGCAGACCGTAGTAGCAAGCTGCAAAGGCAAGGAGTAGGCAGAGGGTAGGGCACTGAGAGAAGGAGGGTGGTGGAGCTGAAGGAGACGAAGCGTGGTGGAGGGTGGTGGAGGTGCAGGAGATGGAGCTCGAGCAACAGAGGGTGGTGGAGCTGCAGGAGACGAAGGGTGGTGGAGGGTGGTAGAGGTGCAAGAGATGGAGGAGCTGCAGGAGGTTGATGCGCTGATCTCTGGGTTTACTGAGGGTGATTCTCGTTTCTGTCGATGATGTCGCCACGTGCCTCCTCCCTTCTGTCGATGATGTCGCCACGTGTCTCCTCCCTCCTTATAATAGAATAGAAGATAGAAAGATAGAAGAGGTGAAGGTCGAGCTTCGGAGGAGCTGCAGGAGACGGCTTGGCGATGGCGACGGCGGAGCGTAGGAGACGACGGAGCCGAGCGATCACGACGGCGCAGCGTAGGAGACGACGGCGGAGCGTAGGAGACGGAGGAGCTGCAGGAGACGACGGAGCGATGGCGACGGAGCTGCAGGAGACGACGAAGCAAGACGACGGAGCTGCAGGTTGGCGAAGGAGCGAGCTAGAGACGAAGCAGAGGTCGAGCGAGGGACGTTTGAAAAGGCGACGACGGCGATTCAATGCGCGGCGGGCGATCATCTTGAATGCGACGGCGTGAAGGTGAAGGTGAAGATGAAGGTGAAGGTCCCTCCTCCCGCCACGTGCCTCTGCCTCCTCCCGCCACGTGCCTCCCCCTCCTCCCTCCTCCCTCCTTAATAGAATAGATAGAAGAATCCAATAATAGACATTTACCAAATCTAATCCAATGGTAGATATTTCCCAATCGTCCTCCCCAAAGTTCTCCTTAAGAGAGAAAAAGATTGCATATAAATCGAGAACCACTGCATACGTGGCAATTAGCCCCAAACAAACTCTACCCTGTCGAAGGTGTGCAAAGGCACAAGCGTTATGCAATGGCCAAAGTGCTTATCGACGAAGGTAAGACGGTGAGAAAACGTGAGGAGTGTATACAGCTTCCGTCGCATCTTCGGAATGGCGTGAATTTCTATCGGACGTCCGACAAATCGCATTGACTTGGCGAGTGTAGTTTAGGTGGGAAACTCTACCCTGTCGAACGAAATCAACGTTATGCAAAGGCTGAAGACGGTGGGAAAACGTCAAGGAGTGAACATAGCTTCCGTCGTATCTTCGGAATGGCGTGAATTTCTATCCGACGTCCACCGAAAGAACGACAAATCGATGAACCATCTGCCGGCGAATGATCGAGACACCATCTGTAGGTAGCTAAGAACAACTAGTTAGCCTCGAGTCCAAGTTAAAGCTGTGAAGAACTCCTTGCTAGCTTGCTTCTTCTTCTCGGTTTCTTTTCTTCTGATCAGGCAATTAGTTTAGGCTAGGTTGATCGAGAGCTCGAGCAGTGCAACTCTCATATTTGTAAAACATGGTTTCTTCTTGCTATTCCCAGCTTTGCTTTGTAGCTGTTATTTGTGTCCATCTACTGCTCATAGGTGATCACTACTTCGTTTCGTGCTTGCCCCTAAGCACAGCTTCAAGGTGGATCGTCGACGAAGCCAATGGATCTCGAGTGAAACTGGCCTGCGTGAATTGGGCGGGGCACCTTGAGCCAATGCTGCCGGAAGGTCTGAGCAATCAGCCGGTGGACGTTATCACAAGCTCTGTGAAAAGCATGGGCTTCAATTGCGTACGCTTGACGTGGGCCACATTCATGTTCACGGACCCCTCCTATGGCAACACGACGGTCGCTCAGACGTTCACATCCTTGGGTCTCAATGACTCCTTGGCCGGAATCATGAAGAACAATCCACAACTTGTGGACATGTCGCATGTGGAAGCGTTCCAAGCAGTAGTGGAAAGCCTAGGAACCAGCGGAGTGATGGTCATTCTTGATAATCATCTAAGCAAGCCCGGATGGTGCTGCCAGCCGTTTGATGGCAACGGCTTTTGGGGAGATACATACTTCGATCCGGACGTCTGGGCCGAAGGCCTGCGCATCGTAGCATCAACATTTCGCAACAGCTCTCAAGTAGTGGGCATGAGTCTGAGAAACGAGCTTCGAGGACTGCGATCAAACACAGACGATTGGTTCAAGTACATGCAGCTGGGGGCAGAGATTGTGAATGGGGAGAACCCAGATCTGTTAGTCATCCACGGAGGGCTCAACTCGGATACAGATCTAAGTTTTCTGTCCTCACAGCAGCTGAACGAGAATTTCACAAACAAACAGGTGTACGAGCTGCACTGGTACTCATTCACGAATTTTGCCGAGTATACAGTGGGCAATCTGAACGATATTTGTGCATTGATAACAGGAGGGGTAGAGGCGAGTGGGGGCTATTTGGTGCAGCCGAACATGAGCTATACGGGACCGCTATTCTTGAGCGAGTTCGGGATAGATGTATCGGGGGGGAGTGAGAACGATAACAGGTTCATAGAGTGTTTCTTTGCGTTTGCGACAGGAGGGGACTTCGATTGGGCATACTGGGCTCTTCAAGGAAGCTATTATCTGAGAGATGGGCAGCAAGGTTACGTTGAATCGTATGGCATTTTGAATGCGCAGTGGGATTCCCCTCAAAACCAGTCCTTCTTGGCCAGACTTCAAACTCTTCAGCTACCCCTCCAAGGTTAGCCCTCTCAACAAACTTCTTGTTGTTTTTGCCGATATGGGCAGTTGGGTGGTTCTTTTCTTCTCACGCTCTTAAGGGACTTTGGGATTTTTTTTACTAGTGACGTTGGGATTTGTGCACATCCGGTAAGCATAATCACGTCATATCTTCTTTTTGCACATAGTTTAACCGCATTTATAATCACATGAGGTAAGCAAGGGTCTATGGGAAGTTTGGTTTTTTTTCTAAGGGTTTAAGGGAAGCTCTTATTTTAGTGTGCTAAGGGTCTATTTGAAGTTGGGATTTGTTTGTGCTAAGGGTCTATTTGAAGTGGGGATCATAATGCTAAGGGTCTATTTGAAGTTGGGATTTGTTTGTGCTAAGGGTCTATTTGAAGTGGGGATCGGTGCACATTAATTTAGCATGTTTTATCTAATCACGTCAAATGTTTTGTTTTCTTTGTGTATGGTCAACATGACTTTTTGGAAATTCTGGGGTTAGTTTTTTAATTGTTAAGTTAGCATTAGGTCGTGAGTTACTTTGTTTACCTTAATCCTAACCTATTTACATAAGGTTGCCCTTTGTTCCCTTTGTTTTGGTTTAAGCTTGCCATTTTAAAAAAGTAATTGTTGTTAATTGGCATAAAAGTTGCATTTCTTTAGTAGTACCTCACCTATTCTACATTTCATAAGTCAAGCTAGTCATTTTAGTTGCTAATGGGCATTAAAGGTTGCCTTTGTTTCAACTACTCTTCCTCTTTCAAGAACACAACCCTTGGCCATTTTAGCAAGTAGTTGTTAATATGCATTAGTGTTGCTTTTCTTTAGGACTACCTCAACTACACTTCCTTTGTTTCAACTACTGTTCCTATCATTAAAGCACACAACCATTGGCTATTTTAGCAAGTAGTTGTTAATGGGCATTAATGTTACTTTTCTGTAGGACTACCTCAACTACACTTCCTTTCATTAAGCAAGGCCGTAGTGATTTAGCCACCTTGTTATAATGAGACATTGTAATCCAAAGGTTATGAGGCATGTGTAATACTTAGTGCTCACAAGGATGGAGCCCATCCACATTACTCTCTTTCTTGCACACTAGATGAATCTTTACTTGCATATCAGCTGGATTTCATGTCCACATTCTTGAATGTAGATTTTCAAGAAAAGTTGCATATGAGGGAGCTAGAAGGGCTCATTAAGAAAGGATGTAGCAATTGGTATGAAGACTAAAGAAGACATTATATGGTCTCATGCAAGCCCCTTTTGTTGGCACTCCATGCCTTCTAGCTTAGCAAGGGTTCACTATCATGTTCATGCAAGCCCCATATGTTGGCACACCATGCTTTCTAGCTAAGCAAGGATCCAATAGCATGTTCATTGTAAACATTGTAATGTTTATATAGCCACAAAAGTGTCTTATCTCCTCCACGATTGTCAACAACTTGTCAATAAGTTGCTACCCACATTCTAATAATATTTTGCCTAATCTTACCTAGCAAAGAAAAGCATATGCCTTTGTTCAAGTAGAATTGGGTCTTAACATGCTTAGGTGCCATACTTTTTGTGATATATAGCACTAATGTCACTAAATATAGCAAAAATTATCTACATTAAGGCATCAACCATTTTTAAAGTCAATGTTTTAAATGAATTTACAATGTTGAGAGAGTTAAAAAGCACATTTTATCATTGGAACCATTTTTTAAGGTTTAAAAGAAATGGACTATACTACTAAAGGCAGTAAATGTCCCAAACAATGCTTTTTTGGTCACCTATTCTTGCTAAGACATGTAGAAATGGGTTCAAGTAGAAATGGGTCTTAGCATGCTTAGGTGTAATGTTTTTTGTGCTATATAGCACTAATGTCTCACTAAATATAGAACAAATTAGCTACATTAAGGTATCAATCATTTTTAAAGTCAATGTTTTTTATGAATTTACAATGTTGAGAGAGTTAAAAAGCACATTTATCATTGGAGCCATTTGAAAGGTTTGAAATGAATGGGCTATACTATTAAAAGTAGTAAATGTCTTGGACAATGCTTTTCTGATCACTTAATCTTGCTAAGACCCAAACCTCATGATTGGATTGGTACAATTATTGGACATAATAGTATCCTTTCTCGAAAGAAAAGGATTCAAACCTGTCAATGACAAATTCCTTTAACAATGAATTTTCCATGCTCAATCTAAATGACCAAGTCAATGTGAGTAAAATTATGGGAGTGGACAAAAAACATCATATATTATAGTTAAAACAATATTATAGTCACAACACCATAAGAAAGCGTGGTATTGTAAGGTAAAAATACATGAAAGTCTTGTTTATGGGATAACATACAAATTAGGGACATGCTCATCATATAGAGACTTATTTCTCACCATAGGATCATCATATTATAGAGATTTATTTCTCACCATAGGATCAAAGTTTTCACCTACTATGGAAAATTGGACGATTTGACCATTTTTTAAAACTTAAATGATAATCCATATTTGGCATCAATATTCAAGCTTTAATTTAAACCCTAGTAGGGTTTTAAAATGAACATCATGGAGCTTTCAAATATACTTAGACAATTTGGAGTTTTCTTCAATATGTTAAGAAGTTGCTTAGAAGGGAAGGTTGCAAAAAGGAAACTTTATGTGTTAAGGATTTTTTTTAAAGTTTCTCAACATTTTTAGGAAACTTTTTTTCAAATATGATTCATTGAATGCTTACGACTTGTTGATGATAATGTATTGACACTTTATATTCTTAAAGAATTCAAATATTCAACTCCTTCCATCTATGGATACATGGTTCATCCATCCTTTAGTACCAAGAGACAATTATTCCATGGGTTGACCACATTAAAATTTCTTCTTTTAAAGTCTGTTACTGTAATCGTAAAGTCATGGAGAAATTCATGCATCTTGATTGTCACACACACGAGCTTGCTATAAAATTGTGACTTATCCATATCATTAGTTCTCTTAGTAACTTGCTAGATCTATTTTTTTAGTATGTGAAATAAATTATTTTTTGAAGATATGATTTTGAAATTGGTGATTGATGTTGAAATGATCGCATATAGAAATCACTTTGAGATCTTGATATGAGAGTGAGATTGAACCTTGAATTCATTCAATTATTACCTTCAATTCTCTAGCTCTAACTGTCTATATGTCATTGTAGATATAACTAATGGACAAATCAACAACTACCAACTTTTATTCCATCCAATGAGTGGGTTATGCTTGTCAAGGGTCAAGAACACTATTGGATTGGGTCCATGCGATGATGATGATAAAAATGTAGGGTGGACCATGACAGCAGAAGGGTATTTATTGGAAAGTGGTGACAATTCAAGCTCCCAATGCCTACAAGCAGTAGGCCTAAATGAGGCAACAATTATGCAAGAATGTGGGAGCAATGCTCAATGGACTAACAACACATCAAAAACATCTCTACAACTACAATCAACACTTGTGGGTAGTAGCACCAAAGTTTGTCTAAATGGATTGCTTGCCACAAATGGAGGAGGAGCTGTAGTCACTAGACCATGTAAATGCACTTATGGTGATTTGTTATGCCTTGGTCAAGAAAGTGATGATCCTTCTGATCAATGGTTCAAGCTTATCACATGTTCATCCAAATGAATGCCATGATTACATGCCTCAAATAATCATTTATATGTAGTACTTAGCACCAATGTTTGTCTAAATGAATAAAGGATGAAATGTAGTCACTAAACAATATAATGCACTTATGGTGTTTGGTTATTCCTTGGTCACAACAATGTGATGGCGCTTCTAACCAATGGTTCAAATGTTCACTTAAACTAATTCTTGCTTGCCCATAACATACATTGAGAGAGAAAACTATACGGAATGCCTTGTGTATTCCTTGATGACCATTTCCAAATGCTTAAAATTTCTCTTGTTTGTCGATATATGTCATAATTACCATCTTGGGTTTTGAACTTTGTAGATAAATGTTGTAGATATCCCTCAAGTGCTTGTATTCATAAACGACTATAATATGTTAGACCATAGCTAAAATCTTGAATTTTAGTGTTTTTTGTGTAAAGATATCATAGTTTATTCAAAACAAAAGTTGATGGATGATTGGATCCTCTTGCATATCATCTTCCTTATTGGGAATTATGTTGCCCATTCCCCTTTGATAACTATGGCCTCATGCTACAAATCCATGTTTATAGCATTTATGCTCACCTAATCCTTGTTTATGGATCCAGTCTTTTTTCTCTTAGAAGTGGTTGTAATCTTTGTACCTTATATATATATATATATAATTTACCTACATATAAATAAGTAAATATTTATATAGGTGAATGGGTAGATATGACAGTGGATAGAGTTCTAATCATATATTTATGTGGATTTATTTTGTTTATACATATAGGCATGTGTGTGTGTGTGTGTGTGTGTGTACATACATATAAAATATAATATATATCCACTCTCCGATAATTGAATACCTATTAGTTTGTTATGATCATCCATAATGGTTTGATAGAGGTCCATAACCAATGATTAAACATGGCTACTTAACGTATCGGATATGTAAACACTTACTAAACAAAATATGTTTGGTCACATTGGAAAATACATTTTATACAATGATGACATTACAACCACATACCATCCGTACTGTGAAATGTCAATTAAGTCTCAAGTATACAATGATTGCAATTGAAAACCACTCATCATTCTTGCCAATAACAATTTAAGGCAATCATGGTTTATCTTGGTATTGATTATCATCAACGGATTCAATTTTATCTACAAGATATTTCAACTTGAAGAGATACACGAATTCTCAAAAGAAGGAGGGCTTCCTCTTAGGTTCCTCTCGTGATGGTGGGGATAGGGTTGCTCCCACTGCCATTGCCAAAGTCCCTACTATCTCTTCAAGAAGCATTACAAGACTGACGGTGACTCATCACCCCAAGTGAATCTAGTTACAGGACTTGAAGTCCCCCTCTTGCATGGGAATATTTTGGCCAAAGTCAAGTATGACATTGCATCTACATCCAAAGACAGCTTATAAAAATCTAACAACTCAATAATTGCTGAGAGCCTCATGGAGGAAAAATTGAACAAAAGAGATTACATGTATAAAAACTTAGCAATTGTTAAGATCCTTGGAGCCCAAAAGATAACATCTGATGAGGATAACCACTCAGCCATTGCTGAGTGGTTATGAGTCTCGTTGAGAAAAAGTTGCAAATTTAAGAGGATATTTGTACAACTTAGTATTGCCAATTGCTAATAGACCACTATGCATTCTCGTTGCTGCATCCAAACTTTTTTGGGGAGCCGATGGAGGAGATGATGGAGATGCTGAAGACCGTGCACAAATGCAGGACTCAGAATTTGCCCCCCCCAACAACATGAGAAAAATCTGCTCTGAAAATACTTAGCCCTTTGTCAACATCTCCAGGGAATCCATAGAGCACATCCATAAAGAGGCCAGCTATGTGTGTGCCATCCATGGTGGCGACATGGAGATGTGGGAGGAATTGATGCAGATTATGAAGACATTCCACAAGGTCAGACATTTCAAGTCCTAGCGAGTGCAACTCAATGACCTTGTATGAGAAAGAAGACAAGATTGGGATCATATTTTATCGAGGGGGGTAGTAATGTTGGCTGTGTTTCTTGCATGTCTTGGCATGGTAAGAAGAGTGGGTGAGTAGTGGAGCAGATTAGCAAGGCATGCCACCACATAAAAAGAGTGGGTGAGTAGTGGAGCGGATTAGCAGGGCATGCAACCACATGCCACCACGGTGGCTGGTAATTAACATCGAGACGTGCAAATAATCATAGAGCTGCCATGCCGGTGACTGGTGGTAATTAATTCACATGCATGTGAAGTAGATTGCTTGTTTTGTGCCAAAAATAATCACCAGCATGCAAGTCTATCCAATTATAGGATCATAAGCTGCTACACCACATTGACTGGTAATTTTAACTGCACTAAAAATAGTTTTCCCCCAAAAATAATCGCATGGAAGTCTGGCATGCAATCACATGCCACTGCGGTCACTAGTAATTAACATCGGGACATCCAAATAATCATGAAGCAGCCACCATGTCGATGGCTAGTCGTGGTAATTAAACTGCATGCATATCAGTGCACTGTATGGATGGGCAAGGTTGCCCATGTCGTGTGGTGCCATTCAAATAATCATGAAGGATCCACCATGCCGGTGATTGGTAATTAAATTGCATGCAAGCTCAATATAAATTCAAGCCGCCAATTATTCACTTGCCACACATCCAAATAATCACCAAGGAACCACCGCAGTGGCTAGAAATTAGCTACACTCTACCTAATTTGGCAAAAAAAGACAAGGTTTAGTTGCCTCAAACAACCATCATCGCATGAGCCAGACCACCATTATGGCCTTCACTTTACTTAAGCCTCCACTATTCCATTTCATTCACCATTTTTGACTTCTTTCATTGTTTTGTCTAATTACTCCTTTGCCATTTCCGACTCCCTTCTCCGTTACCTCTTGACCTTTCTCTGCTGTTGCACTTTTCCTGCAACTTCTATCCCCTCTCGCAATGGATCCCCTCCCAAAATTTTCATCTTTCTCCTCTATCTCTACATAGTCTGAGAGCATGTCACACAGTCTTTCCTCCCTCAGTCTTGAGATCATGACATGCGAGATCTCCTCATATAATTATTCCTCTCCTAACCTTCGAATCGTGACATACGAGAACACCTCACACACTCTTAGAAATCTTGAATTGGCTTTTCTCTCCAACTTCACCAAGTTGATAGATGGAGTGAACATGAAGGATGGATCATCATTATCTATCAAATTCAGAAGATTAACATCAATGAAAGCATGATTGAAAAGGCGCTAGGCATTCCTAGAGGTAACTTGCACGTACCATTCTTGGAGGAGTTGTGGAAGAGATCAGATATTTCAAAAAAAAACCCAAACATTCAAATTAGTGTAGATGGTGGTGTCAAGGTTTTGAGCTTGCCAAACTGATGTTCAAGATGTGTTGAAACATACAAGGTAGTACATTCCTGAACATCCTAGCTGATGTTCAAGATGTGTTGAAACATACAAGGTAGTACTTTCCTGATATGAGAGGAACCATGAATTTTGGCATGTTCAAGCAGCAGTAGAGCAATTGAGTGAGCGTATCATCTCTTTCTCAAAGGCGATCTCTAAGAGCGTCATGACTAACAAGGATGGCAAATCCAAATTTTCATCTCAATCAATCAAAGTTGCTATGCACCTGAAGGGGACTTCACTCAAATCAATTTTTGAGCAATACAATAGGAAGATGACTTTTCTACATATGAAATCGATTGGTGCAGCAAAGATAGTGCACTATGAGAGAATGCTTAGGGAGGGTGCAAATAGATGTACCTAAAAGACCTTGAAGCGATAGGATGTAGCTGAAAGACCTCAACATATGAGAGTTATCTATTCAATTATTAATGAAACCACTATTTAATTATTAATGAAACCACTTAATTACTGCCGGAGTTGCCGAATGTTTGTAGCCATTCAAATACAAGTTTCCTTTATACAAACTAAGCCGTTTTAGGATCTTCCTTTATACAAACAAGCTATTTTAGGATCACAACCAGCAGAGTGGTGGTGTAGCATAAGTGGTCGTACAATTTAAGATTGCAACCAGTAAGGTGGTAGTACAGGAGAAGTGGCCATATCGACATGCTAGTGGACATATGGGGCATGTCAATATGGCCCTTGCCCCTAAAGGGGACCCCTCAAGGGCCATATCAACAATTGCATTTATACAAGTTGTTTTAGTATCACGGTGGTTTCCTTCAAATCTATTACAAGATGAATGTGGTTACCAGTCCAGTGGTTTTACAAGATAGGTGGCATACATTATATATATATATATATACCTTTGTAGCACTAGAATACATCCAATCGTTTGGGATTACTCAAAAATCACGGTGGGTCAATGGTTGTAAAACAAGCTTGGTAGGAATTTATATTTGGCATTTACATTTAACAAGCACAGTGGTTTTGTAAAACAAGCGTGATGGGGATTTACTATTCGTGATTTACATAAAACAAGCATCATGGTTATAAAACTAGTTCAGTGGGTTTGTTATTTATCCATTTTCTCTAGTTAAATGGAATACATTTTTCTTAGAATGCATTTTCTTATACTGTCTCAATCATCCACTACTGCAAGACACCCCATGATGTGCTCATGCGTGTCTAAATCCATTTTAAAGATATTCTTTCCCTTCATTCGTCTCTGGCACATTTTGCAAAGTGGAACTTAATAGCTCTTACTAATTGAGAGTACACAACATTTGTGGACTCTTATGTAATAGTTTGTAATTGTGACCTCTCTTGGATGTTTTTTAATATTAGACAACTCCAATTACTACATCCCACTTCTCATAGCTTGTTCCCCAATGATCCTTAAATGCTTTTTCAACCTTCAGCTTGGGATTGGTACAGGTGGTTGTTTGAAAAGCCCCATACACTGTGCAAACTATGAGTTCCTTTGATGTCCTCACAATCATGTCTATTTCTCCTTTGCACCTCGTTCACTTTGACTTCATGGAACACTCTACACACAACACTCTTCTTGAGGCATTGTTTATTGTATGTTGATTGTGCCCCTGTGGAGAGGTTGGTTGTGAGCCATGTTAAAGCATCATGGGAATCATTGAGCTTTTCTTGATGGCATGTTAGTTGGTGTTGAAGCAGAGCTTGCTTAATAATGGTACCACATCCATCATGTTCCCCCTTGCCATGGCTAGACCCAAAGAAACTCCACGTCATGTTTAGACAGGGTAGGGATTTAAACCTTGAGACAAAGTAGAATCCACTGGTTGATTTAAATTGAGATGAAGCACCATCTGACCACACCCAATGTTTTATATTTTCTTGTACATGGGGGTCATCATTTTTTAGCCATTCCCAATGCAATAAAAAATCATGATGCACAAATAAGGTGTTATGCTCCCTATCATCCAATATGTAGAAATAATATGTGCATTGCATTGACCTAGACTCTAAGTTAGCAAGCAGATTGACATCAATTGTACAAGGAAAAAGCAAATGTCTATATGTGATATGCACTAGAAGTGATATCTCTTGTTGTACTAGTGAGCACTTTGTGTCTCATCTTGTTCTTCAAATAAGTATTTTTTCGTAAAATCTATGATAGTCACAATAGTGTCGTGGGGAAATTTGGTCAGCCACTTCCTGAACTTCTTATCTTGCCAGAGCTGGCCATGAAATTGTGAAGCACATATTTTGGGATGGATCAAATCAAGTGCTCTACAAGCTCCCTTGGCTTAGTGCTGTTATCTGATAGTAGCCATCTATTTGTCTTTGATCCTTCAATATTAACATGTTTGAATCTCCTCCATTTTAGAGCAGCAGAGTTGTCTTCCCTCATTTCATTTAAGTAGATATCATATTGCCTCTTCTTTAGATTACAATCTATGCATGTGCCACGAATGCATGCCACTTAGAGTCTCCCTTTGGACAGACAACTGGCTCCCACAAAGACCTTAGACTACAAAACTTTGTCTTCCTTGCAACACATGATGAGGATTCAGGTGGCCTTCAGACTTCATATTCACTCCATATTCATTTGTGAGACATGGGCATCTATCTCCGTGGAGCAATGCTCCAACACGGTCAGACCTCAAGTCATTCAAAGCTTGCAGGGCTAGGTCAAAGTCTATGTGTGCTTTGCAACAACACACATTCCTGTCTTTAAGTTTCTTGATGTACCAGGGCTTACAATTCTCAAAGCTCCTTTTCCCAATTGGTTTGAAGCCATAAAGTCTAGTTACTTCTTCATCTATTCACCCAACCACCCAACGTATGGGAAATAAAATTTTGTTAGAATTAAAAAATAGTCTAAATGAAGTTAATTAAGCTAATCAAGCTACTAGAAAGCAAAACAATTACACTACTTCAAAAGAAAACAATTTCAACCATCGGGCTAGTTTAGGACAGATACATAGCTATACCAGCTTGGTGTTCTAACCACCAAGATGGTTTAGGAAAATCACACTACCAATTAAACTAATCAAGATAGTCCAATCATGGCCCGAACTAGCCCAAAAATGAAACCAAACTAATTAACTACTCATAAAATAAACTAATTTAATTACTAGGAAACACAACATTTCAAGCACCGACTAGTCATACCACTGGGCTGGTTTAGGATAATCACATAAGTCCAAGCCAGCCTAATTACTATTATACAACCCGAATTAGCTCGAAAATCAAATTTACATAATTTAACTACTATGAAACACACAAATTTCATCCAACAACCGAATTGGTCTTAATTTTTTTTGTTTGTGTAATACATTTTTGTTTCAACCACACTAGTTTAGGACAATCACATAACTCATGTTTGACCTGAGCCAGCTCAGTGATGCTCCAACCAACTGGCTAGTTCAAGGCAAAATCACATTAAGTCCAAGTTAGCTCGATTTAGAAATTAGCTAGTACATGACTTGAACAATATTGGAACTAAAACTTAACTAGTACTTAACTACTAGGAAACACAACACTGGTTTAGGATAATCACATTAATTCCAAGCCAGCCAGTTTAAAAATTACGCAATTAAACTATTCCAAAACTCATTCATAGACAACCACCACTAGGTTGGTGAAATATATTGGTTTCAACCACACTAGTTTAGGACAATCACATGATATATTGCATGATGTTCCAACCATCGGGCTGGTTTAGGATAATCACATTGAGTCCAAGCCAGCCCAATTCAAAAATTAAGTTAAACAATTAAATTATTTCATAGCTGGTGTTTGACTTAAACCACAAGGGTGATATATTGCATGATGTTCCAACCATCGGGATGGTTTAGGATAATCACATTAAATCCAAGCCTGCCCAGTTTAGAAATTAAGTTAAACAATTCAACTATTCCAAAACTCATTCACAAACAACCACCACTGGGCTAGTTTAGGCAACCATTGACCTATGTTGTATTAAGCATGTGTATGATATGCTTGTCCCATTCTTGTGTCCCATATGCTTTTTACCACATATGTCCTCCTTATTTGAAGAAACTCCAGTATTCTCGTGCCAGAACATTGTCACTCAATCAACAACTTTCACACTTAGGATGTCTCTCATTTTTTTGCATTCTGTTGAAGCTCAAAGACTTCTTGGATTGGGATGATCCTGCATCGCTTCCTCTCTATGTCCAATTGTAAGAGCAATGTTGGTCTTTTGGTTGACAAAATCTTTGACATTGTGTGTCCAAGCCATTTCTTCTTTGTTTTAGAGGATACCAACATAGCCAATGCCATCCTCTTTGCAACTAGCTGAACTAAGATGTGCACCCCTTTCACTTTCTATATGCCATTTCTCAAGTTAGAGAGCAATGTCTCTTGGGAGTGCATCTCCCAAGGTGTTGGTCAGGTCGTCACTCCTCAAATTTTAGGGTGCAAGCTAAAGCTTGTGAAGACTCGAGACTAGTTTTTACCTAAATGGCCTCATGTTGTTGCCTCAAATTCTCCCACCAAATGTGAGATCACAGCTCATGTTCTTTGCTCCGATGGCAAAGATCAAATGTATGCATCTGCAACCACTTCTTGTCGTTGCTTTGCAAGGAGTCTTCTTTCTTCTTTTTGTTTCTCCCTATGCAAATGTTGCAAAAGTGCCTTCCATTTCCATTTGGATAACATGCCATTTCTTTCCTTGCCCCGCAGTTTGTTCCTTGTGCCTTGACCAAGCTTTTCAACTTTCCTATCTTGCAGCCTCTATCTGGTTCTCTTGCAAGCCAGAAGGAGCTGCATCTTGCCATTGACACCATCGAGATGATGAGTGAATCACCACCTAAACAGAGACCAGCTAGCTTATGAGGTGAGCAAAGAATAGAATACAAATTACCCGAGTAAAGAAGATAATGCCAAAACAAAAGAACGATGTCACAACAAGACACCTCTGCATGGGGCAGGTTATAGGGCGGCAGGAGGAGAATGTACTTTGTAGGGTGGCAGGACGAGGATGCACTTTAATATTCAAAGATTTGTAGGGTGGCGGGAGGTGAAAAAAATTGAAAGTGTGTGGGTATACCAAAAGTTTTAGCTATCTGCCATGATTTTCCCCCTCCAATGATACACATCAACAAAATTGGATATATCGATTGCCCTCAAGCAAGTGCAATGTGTTCCAAATTGCTTCAAAATACAAATAGGACAAAGGGCATGCTATCACATTTAATGTTATATATGGGTTGAGAAGAAGCTCACATAGTTTACTTGGTTGCATGTATGTGAAGAATAAAATTTTGATGGTTTTGAATTAATTGTTATATCCGATACTTTTAGGATACATGCTTCACCTGCAACATATCACTTGTGTCACTTTAACGGTCTCATTCCAAATCTTTATTCCATACTTTGTTGGTCTCATGTTCAAGATTGGAATGTGTAATACAACTTTAAGAAAATTTTTGTCGAATTCTGTTAAGTAATGCATAAGTTATGTGTCAGGCAATATATCTATATATACAAAAATGGTCTAAAACTCACAAAAAATGGATACACCCGAGCAAACATTGACCCTATATTGATAATTAAATGAGGAGCTACTACACATATACTAGTCATAAATAATGGTTTTTAAAGTTCCTTAGAAAATAATATTCTAAGTAGGGTTTTTTCATTGCAAATGATATTCAAAATTGAAGCCATATGTTGTGTCATCTAGATTGAATCAAGTCAAGAAACTTTATTGAAGATGTTTTTTGAGTGCCATATCAAACTCAAACTTTTTTGCCAATGATTCATCGATCTAGATGCCAAATTTAAAAAAAAAAATTATGAAGGGATTCCAACAATCAAAGCACCTAAAAGACTCATTTAAAAGCATTTAGACAATCAAGAGATTCCAATAATCAAAGCACCTGAAAGACTCATTTAAAGCATTCAGACAATCAAGGGATTCCAACAATCAAAGAACCTAAAAGACTCATTTAAAAGGATTCAAATTCAAAGACTAAAATAGCTTAGAATTGGTATCCTTTTCAACAAATATCATGAATCTTAAAAATGTAAATTCTATCAATATACTTTGAGACATTGGCACCTTAACACAATAACCATTTTCACGAGACAATCTTAATTTAACCTTGGTAGGCCTCAACCAAAGAAAAGAAAGTTCCTTTTAGGTGGATATTGGCTATGCATGAAATTTTTCATTCGTGTAAAAAACTTAGAAAAAATAATAGAACCCATTTTTAAAACCACTTATTAAGAGGCTATATTGATAGTAGAAAGTAGTAATTAATACAAAAAATATAATGCCATCATGTGATAATCAAACATAGGGACTACTTGATTTGAATGTAGATAAGAATAGCATTGAATTCAAGTGCCAAGTTTATAGAGTTTGCAAACTCATCGTAGTTGATGATCAAGTATGAATATAAATCAAGGCAAGTAGCAAAGGGCTTTAGACAAGAGTGTGCAATTAATTATGATGAGATATTTGTTGTATTTCCAAGAATGATGAGCCAGAAAAAGTAATTTCCATGCTACCCATTACAATTTGTTGATACACTAAGTGGCTAAAGAGAATGCTTCATTGAACGTCACAATAATGAGGAAAGTCACATGGATCAACAAAAATTCTACATATGCCTAGAAAAGAGCATGAAAAGAGCAACAAGAAAATGCTACACAGGCCCTAGGGAAGAGCATTGAAAAAGAAAATTTCAATGTGGCTTTCTTTAGCAAATTTAGTATAGGTAATCAATAAAGCTCAAAATCTAGCATAACACCCATAATATAAATCCAAATTATGCATTTGCCTCTCCAATGCAACCATGGATTTCCTTTTCTCATAATTTATATTTCTTTGCTATGTAGTCCTCAACGGGGACTCATGTGTTGTGGGGATCTTTACTAGAACGTTGTTGGAGACATCACCTCCAAGAAACCCTTGTTAAGAGAAATGCAACCAAGAGTTGTCTACATCTGTCACTCATGTGGCTCTCAGGTTATTGCAAATGTGACTCCACAAGAAGAAGAATGAAAAGGGGAAAGAGGAATGAGAGGATGAGAAGGGGGAGGAGGAGGAGGGCAGTGGAAGAAGACAAAGGGAGGGAATAGAGCACACGGCCTTCACAAAGGGCCTGACATGGAAGCAAGACCAAAGAGAATGGGGGGGGATGCAAGCATGGCATCACAAAGGGCATGACATGGAATCAAGACTAAACATCGTGAAAGAGCAAGAGAGCTTGAGATTATATTCCAAATGTTTCATACATCAACTCAAGAACAAAGTCAAGGGTTTGCACTTATATATAATCCACCTTTTGAAGGAGGGCCAATCCTTCTCTCTCTATCACTCTCTTGAGTCATCCTTTTGGAATCCTCTTGGGACTAATTGGCTCCATGACATAGTCCTAGCTATATCGGCCTGTCATATACCCATGCCAGTAGTGATTCCACCACCCAAAACCATCAAAATGGCATTGCTATAACCAATGTGGTTAACATTCCCCCTTCCTGATATTGATCCACTGTTAGACCAACGCATTCGAGAAGATTGGGTAGCTTGTATAACTTGGTAGTGATTGATAAGATTTTGAGATATGCGGCCAAAAATGTGATGGGGCTTGAGAAGACTTTGAG
Organism: Dipteris shenzhenensis; assembly: GCF_047967505.1. Classification (NCBI taxonomy): domain Eukaryota; kingdom Viridiplantae; phylum Streptophyta; class Polypodiopsida; order Gleicheniales; family Dipteridaceae; genus Dipteris; species Dipteris shenzhenensis. Next base: position 25,325,867 of record NC_141612.1, read on the forward strand.
ATATGCATCAAAAAAAGTAATAGGGCATCAACATTTGGCACCTCATTCACCCTAGAGGGACATGTTATGCATTTTCAGTGTGATTAGCTCCACATTGAGCCTTTGACAAATGCTACATCCCATGCTGATGGATAGTTAGCCATGCACACATCATGTTTGTGTGGTATTTGCCCTTTAAATGCATGCATTTAAAGGGGAAAAATCCACACAAACACACTATTTTCCACCTAGCAACCACCACTTGAGAAATCCACTCAGAATTTTATGCTAGAAAAAAAACACCACTTCAAGAAAATTAGTTATCTCCTTCTTAAGAACCTTTTCTTTCACCACTCCCAAATGCCTTAGCCATTGCACCATTGGATTGCCCTGAATTTTGTATCACTCTTGTGCTCTACTAAAGTGACTTGTCATACTTGTAAGTAGTTGTTTGCAAAAAGGTTAAAAAATCCATCTAGCATTTTCAAGTAATCCTCCCTCTAAGTACCTGTTTATGGAAACATCAAGAAGAAGCTCGTTTTGTTGACAAAGATTGGTAAATTCCACATCATCTCTCATGAACTTTGTTGAAGAAGGTTCTTCTTCCTAGGCTCCATCTCCTTTAGTGTCCCCTCGATTGTGTAGAGGTTTACTTTGGGATTTAATTCTTGCCTTTTTTAAATTTTATTATAGTTTCAAGTAGAATGATCTTTGCTTAAATATTGAAAGCAAATATTTTTTTGATCAACCTTTTCATAACCCTCTCTTTTCAAAAGACTCTTTTCAAAAGCAGATATTTTTATGTTTGGGAGCTCTTGGGATGTTCTTGAGAAACCCTATTTTGAGATTGTCTCTTCCTTTTTAAATTGAAAAAATCTTGCCAAATTTATTGTGGCTATAATCTATCATATGGATGCCCATGCTCCTAAAGATACATGTGAAGAATTTCTTACGAATATCAAGAAAAAGATTACATTAAAGATCTCAATGAATATGGGAATATTTCATTAATTCCTTGGCATTAAAATCATCAAATTGTAAAATTATGCTCACTCAAATAAAGGATTCTAGCAAAAGTTTGTACAATTTTGGGTGCACTATGAAAAGCTGAGAGATACAAAGGTTGAATGAAATTTAAAGCTTTCAATCAATTTTTGAACAGATATCCAAGAGAATATTATCACCTCATAGACAATAGTTAGGCCAGTTGAATGGTGCAATCAAAGTTATTAGAAATACATGCAAAGACCTTAATAATTCCACCTTTATGTAGCACATGAAAGTTCTTGAATATATCAATATGAAATAAAAATGAGTACATTCATATATTAAAATTGGTCTAGTAGCATTGATGATTTGAGATGAATCAATAAATTTTTTCCCTCTTGGTTTGGTAGTCATTTCTTGGGAAAGTAAGAAATAGACTTCTACATCATCTTCAATAGAAGAACAATATATAGAAACAACAAACATATCTTGTGAGGTGAATTGGTTTTAGAGACTACTAGTGAAATCTGAGCTGATCTCATATGATTCTACCCCCCTCTACTTTGATAACATGAGTAATCCATGTGTCCAATTACTCACAAAAGGAACTTTCTTGGTTTTGGGGATTACTATTCGAATTTTATCTGCTTTAAGGGTATCTGAAGTGCAATTTAAGAGAAGGTTAAAGACCCCATAAAATCACTGAGTCAAAAGAGACTGGTGTATGAGGATACATGCAATTTAAGAGAAAGTTAAAAACTCCATAAAATCACCAATTTAAAAGACTCTAGGTCACCTTGTCATGAAAAAGGTAAAAGGTGGTTACCAAGCATGCCTACCAAAAATCATGCCAATAGCTTGAGGCAATATGCAATGCAATAACAAACACCATATAAAAGATAATCGCCAAGCATGCCTATTAGGTGAATTTACCCCCATCTACTATAAAAATGTGAGTAATCCAAGTGCCGAAGAACATAGCTTGCGAGGTTATTTGGTTTTAGAGACTTTGAAAAAATTTGAGGTAGTCTTGGGTGAATTTACCCCCATCTACTAAAAAAAAGTGAGTAATCCAAGTGTACAAGAACTTACAACAAAGTTTCTTGGTTTTGGAGACTACTATTTGAATTTAGTTTCTTTGAGGGCATATGAAGTAAATTTTAAGAGAAGGTTAAAGACTCCATAAATTCACCAAGTTAAAAGACTCTAGAGACACCATTGAAGTGAAAAATATAAAAGGTAGCCACCAAGCATGCCTATTAAGAATCATGCTGATAGCTAGCTCTCACATCACACAAGAGTGAATAAAAAAAATCACCTACATAAAGGAGATTTATGATGACATTTTGTTATTGTTAAAAGGTAATTTTTGGTTTATACAGCATAGAGCATGAACAATAGAGAGAAACCCTTATATTGTATAAAGCTATCAGTATCGGCTCCTTTGAGAAGAAGTTTGTTGTTGGCTCTAGTTCTAGTTTGGTTTTTATCTTACTAGACACACTTCAAAATTGTAATTTAAGGGTATGGCTACGCTGCTACTTGAATGTGAGCCCAAGGATTGAGTTAGGTATTCATTGACTACACCTAGGTCAATACAAAGATGTTCCTCTTGTCATCTCATATTTACATCATATTGATTCTACTAAAGTATTGAGAAAGAAAGATGTTTAATGTCTTCCAAAGTAGGAATGACTAGGATAGCTTGATTGGTCCCATATTGCACTTTACTCACATTGTTACTTCATTCATTCAAATTGTTGAATTCATAAATCGTAATTAGCTCCACCCGCTCATAGAGAAATAAGGGGTGTAGAATGTGGTTTAGGATAGTCTACATTGATATTCTTGGGTGAGTGAGAAACAAATTTCACAATCAGACACAAATGTGGGAGAACAAAGTCATGTCAAAATTCATGGTGCTTTCAAAGTTAGAGGTGCATATAATATTAGAAATCATTGTTGTTATGAATCATCAGTTATTTTCCTTGTTTGATACCAAATAGTGTCTCAGGAAACAAAGACATTGGGAGTTAGTTAAAAACTAGTGAGAACGGACATATAAGCATACTTGTGCTACTATGATATGTGTGCAAAAATAATCTCATGGAAGTAATTGATGAGATGAAAGAAAGAAGAAATTCTAAACTCAACATGCTACTACCTCCTTATAGTATGGCCTAGCAATAATCGATGTATAGGACATGGAGTAGTAGGGGGATCTATAAGGCTACTGATGTAACAGGGCATATACCAAAGCCCCTAAGAATAAGGTACAAGCACAGGAGATTGATCTTGGAATTAGTATAGCATACCTACAAACCCTTTGTTGTTTTTTTGATTGACAATGCGATAATAGCAATAGACTTGCCAAAGACATAAGAGCCTCAAGAAGATAGGGTAGAAGAAGACTATGAAGAGTCTCAATAGCACTGAAGCTTTCTTACGGAAGATAAAAAATATATCATGATAAGAAAAACCCACAAAGTTACAAATTTTAAGTGAAGATCACAAATTTACAACCTAACCTACAAGGAGAAAAGGAGAAATGGGAAGGAACCCTCACAAACACTACATAAGACATATCCTGCATAGCCTTTATTGTTCACTTCTCTCACCACTCTTGGTAGTAGGACTTCATCCCCATATGTCTATAGTCCAAAATATCCAATAAGAATATACAAAAATGTATAAACACAATTGCAAAATATATAGTCCAAAGCATACAATAAGAAATTAAAAAATGTATATACTTCATAAAGATAATGTAGCACAAATGTATCCATAAGATGATCCCAAATTTTGGTTGATTCAATGTAAAACAAATTATTTGAATCTTTTCTCATAGTTGCTTGAGCCCCTCTACATTAAATTTGAACCATTTCACATCCAACATAAACATGATAAATTATAGAAAGCTCCCTTTCATGATAGCTTGTATCATTCTAACGTAACCTATCTCAATTTAGACTAATTAGTTATCCCTTGCATGACTTTGATTCTCTTGGGAGAAGTTTTCCAGGGCTCCATGATCAAATGTGTTACGTTTCATATCAACCTTCCAATATTTATGATCATGTGACCACATTGCATTGAACAAAATATCATAACATGAAATCAAAAGAAAAGTTAGTATTTCAAAGAAATCAATGCTATCTCCAACTTCTCATCATGAGAACCATAAAAGGAGACTCCTACTTATGTGAAGGTCACAACTCTTGACAATATTTTGTTCACTACCACTCACCATATCTCCCCTCTAACTAGCCTCTATAATTACATCTTAGAGCCATTTATTTTTGCATTTTCTTGGTAATAATATTCTAGTACCTAACCCTTTATTTCTTCTTCTAAAAGCTCTTCTATCTTCCTCCAGTTTCCTTTTTGCATCTTTGTATCTTTCAATACACTAATTTTTTGCATTCTATTGTATTTATAGAGACAAAATGAGGACAAATTGTGCTCACTTTAACTCCAACATAATGCTCATCTTTCTTTGTATTCCTTTCCCTTGCACCATGTCCCCTTCAAATCTTGGATCATCCCTATAATCTTAAGGTGGAGGCCTAGAAATGGATTCCAAGGAGAAGAAACTTTGTGATATGAAACATCAACTTTTGCACCGACTAACCTTTTATCATGCTACCTACTAGCCTTTCCTTTTGCCTCACAAAACCTTTCAGCACTATCATGAAATGCTCTAAGGACAACATGAATCAACCTCCAAGTGGCCAAGATACTTGCCCTGTTGGGGTCATTGAGACCACAAACATTCAGGGTTAGGAAAGAAATGGGTTTACTTACCATGCTTTTCTTGCCCCTTTCTGGCCCTGGGGTTTGGGCTACTTGCATGCGCAGTAGGACCTTTGGCTATAGATAGTCTCCTCTTGCTAAGCAGTGGTTGTAGGTTTACTTTTGACCACTATATCTTTATTTTGTTGAGGGGGAAGAGGAAGATCTTCCTTCGATTCATCAAGATCCTCTGTCAGCATATCATCACTCTTAATCACTTCATCCTCAAAGTCTTTGGCCCATTCATCTCCCTGTTCCATCTTGGGAATGAGCTGGAGGATGGGTTCAGGGATCATCTCTGATAATGCCTTGTAAGTGTTCTTCATCATCGGGATGGCAGGAGCAAGCTTGGATTTGGGCAGCGGAGTGCCGTCCTTTTTTTGTTTAATCAGGATGATTGGACGAACAGGAGCTTCCGACTATTTGGGAGCTTCAGGCTATTTGGGAGTCCATTTTTCCTTAGGAACCTGAGGAGGATTAGTGTTCCCTTTGGGCTTGGGTCACTTCAAGGGACATATTTTAACTATCTGGTCTGACAGATCACACAAAAAACATGAATTGGTCAAGATCTTGTACAAAAATTTATGTTCTCTGATCACTCCACCCCTACGATTGAGGGTTACAATGGTTTCAAGGAACTCTTCAGCTAAATCTAGTTGCACACATACCTAAGGATTACCTCTGAGATTAATGAGCTATTCTCTTTCGACACTGAATACCTCTCCTAGGCTGCTACAAATTGAAGAAGCTTGATTACAGAGCGAGAACGGCAAGTCAGGTAGTTCTGCCCAAATCGGGAGAATAGTGGAGTGTGGGTTATCTAGGCTGAAAAAGGAGACCACTTATCCAAATACAACGGTTGGTTGTGCAGGGTCCAGAGACCATGAAGAAGTACTCTTAAAGCATGCTCGGCTTTTTCAAAGAGGAAAATGAAGTATCCTCGTCTTAGGAGGCGGACATTGGTGACTAAGTTGCCTCTCCTACTCCCATTAGTTCTAAACCAATTTTCAAGAAACACAGCTAGAGGATGCAGACCATGTAGATACCTAACAAGTGCATGCGATTCAAGCCATTTAACAGATTCATCAAGTAGATCTTCATCAACCTATGTAAAGACAGCTTTACTTGGTTTAGTAGATGTCCTCTCTCCTAGAAGGCGTGCTGAGCTCGATTTTTGAAAGTCTTGTGGAGATTCAGGTGCTCAGTTTCCTAACTCTATGCCATCGACGGAGGGGGTGTCAGCTTTGTGGGAGTTCTTGGAGGACGACGCAGCTCAGATGTGGTCCGAGACCCGTGCTTCATAGCTGTGGTCTGGGACCTAGGACCCGTGCTTTGCTTCTTGTACTCCCACTTGTCCGGGAGCTACCAAAAGGTTTTTTATTTCATTGAAGGGGTTGAGAAGAAGCCCCCTCTACTTTGCTGAGAGCTCCCACACATGAGGAGCTGGGTGTTGTAGCTTGTCCAAAGTGGACAGAAGTCGGTACTCTAGAGTTGAAATCACAACGACCTGCTAACTTTGCTAGCTTGCTTCCTCCACGGGCTGAGAAGGTAAAGGTGTTTCCTCATTCAACGGTTCCTCTTTGGGTTCCTTCTTTTGAACCAACAGGAGAAGACCAGATTTCTTGGCTTTTGTCTCCGACATTTTGCTGAGGTGGATCAGGAAAGTTGTCAGCTAGTGGAGGGAATGATGTGATATCAGTGAAATGAGGACCGAAGTATTCTCTTCCAAAACAAGGTCGAACAGGCACAGCCACTATCACATCATGCATGCAGAATGAGGGATTCTCTATGAGTGTCGTATGTGGAGAAGTGAGAGTTGAGTGTGAGACAAGAAGGTCGGGGGAAGGGATCCATACTTGGGTCTGAGAGGAAGGAGAGGGAGCCTAGATTGCAAAGGAAACAGGTCACCATCGCCGTCTCCATCACATTTCTTCATTTTCAACTATGGATGTTGCAAAACTATCAAAACATTATGCATCACCATCATCATACCATAGGTATATTTATCTGATGATCATGAAACTTTTCAATGAAATTTAAATGAGTATGCGGTTATACTCACAAATTTTCATAAGAATCGTACATCACTTGTATAGTGGGATATGCACTTTTCTCATTGTCAACCATGCATTGTGCATAATTGTGAAAACATTGTACATGGCTATACTTATACCATATCTCTATGAGACATATGGTCATGAGAATTCAAAAATAATTTTCACCGATCATTTCCCTTATACTCAAATATTTTCATAGGGACCATACATCATGTGTACAGTGGGACACTCATATTTCATAATATAGACCATGCATGGTGCATACTTGTCAAAACAGCATGCATGGGTATGCTTCTCATTGGTGCATAAGCATGAGTCTGCTCATGCCATTGGTTTTATGTGTTTGATGTTCATGAAACATTGTAAATCCTTTAAATAGTTAATGTCCTTATACTCAAAGAGATTAATAAGGATCAAAAATCACTTCTATGGTTGTTGCAGATGCACATTTCTTTAGTTTTGACCATGCATGGTGCATAATTGCCTTAAAAATGTGCATTCATATGCCATAGGTCTACATGTCCAATGTACATTAACATTTTCATATAATTTTAAATGAGTACCATTATACTTGTGTGTTTCATAAACATTGGACATAACTTGTATGGTTGGACTTTCACATTTTTGCATGGTGCATAACTGTCAAAAAATTGTGCATCGACATTTGAAATGAGTAAGTTATTTATAATCAAAAGTTATAATAAGTATCTAACATCACTTACATGGTGGGTCATGCAAATTTTCTTAATTTTAACCTTGCATTGCACATAACTATCATATAATTGTGCATCTATATATCTCTAACCTTGAAATAAATTTTAATGAGTAATTCCCTTATAATTTCAAATTTTAATGGTATCTAATACCACAAATATAGTGGTACATGCACATTTCCTTAGTTTCAATCATGCATGATAAGTAGCTACCAAAAAATGTTGCTTATTCCCATACCTCTATGTCTTTGATGGTGGTCATGGTACTTTGGAAAGTCCTTTTAATGATAGTCACTTTATACTCAAAAATATTGACGAATATCAAACCTCAATTGTATGATTGGATATGCACATTTCTCATTCTTGATCGTGCATGTCGCATAACTGGGTGAAAGCATGCTATGGTGTCTAAAAAAGTACTCTTTTTGGCAAAGGTTCTAGCATAGATATAGTACTAAATTGTGTACTAAAAGGCACAGACAGTTGGATTAGATTTCCACATATCGAGGAGTCCACGATGTGCAATCTGCAATCCACTCTCAATCGAGGATGATTTCCCCACACATCAAGGAATCCACGATCTGCAATATACTCTCAATTGACTCTCTTCTCTCTCGTGGAATCACTCGCACATGTTTGAAACCATTGACAATCGACTCTCTTCTCTCTCATGGAGTCCTGTCTCTATCCTTGCAATTATCTCCGCTCATCTTCACTAGAGGTCCATTGCTCTCTCTCTCCATGGCTCTCTCCATTCTCCGTGCAAACTGGCTCTCCCCCTCTCTCTCATTGAAGCCCTCACACTTTGGATCATATGTCCTCTCTAGCACAAAAACCACTTATGTTTAAGTGATTCTACAGCTCTCTCTCTCTCTCTCTCTCTCTTAGGATGACTTTCTCATATAGTAAGATTGAGCATGCATGTTTTGACGTATTGTCTTCTTGTGTCGTTCATTAATTTATGATTTACCATTGAAATATGGTTGTGTGTAGGATGGAGAACTCCACACTAGAAGTGCCAGACCATGAAGGGAACTCGCTCAATGCACTGCCACAACATTGCTCTGAAAGGAACATGAGACACTTGACATTAACAGTTGTGCGACGCAAAGAACTTGGACTTGAGAACGAAGGCTGACATTTTGTCTAAGGTTATAAAACATCCAAATATGCAATAGGTTGTCGATGAGAGAAATTTTCAAAGCCAGTCCATATCAATGGCAATAGTGGATAATCTAAAGACATCATTGAGTCTTGTGAAAAGAGTAGAAAGTGCTGATAAGTTAGCTGTGCGAAGAGAGTAGCTCTCCACATGATTGCTAACACTTTAGCATTTAAAAAATATAGTCATAGCAAAGTAGCTAAAGCCCTTGAAATTCAAGCACGGAATCTGAAGAAACATCGCATGGACCTAAAACAAGCTTCCTTCAAATGGGGAGATGGAGGTCGAAAGCATAGACAGGATTCCTTAAGTTGTGAGGTTGTTCAATGTGTTGTCCAGTTCTGGAAAGACAACACCAGGGTTTCCCCAAACAAGAAGGATGTTTGGAGGCATAGGCTTGGCCCAAAAAAGTATGCAATACATTCCATCCATTTTTTGGAGCTCATAGAGGTGTATCTTCCTTCTTTCAACGAAGCCCAAGTTACACACTATTATTTGGTACTCTTTACAACTATTTAGTACTATCAGGGATAATATTAGTATTGTTCAGATGCTAAAGCTAACATTTAACATTGTAACAGACTCTATATGAAGTGAATTTAGCACTAAATCATAGAATCACAATACTAAATACTACACTGGGGACTTAATACGCTTATAGTATAGACCATATTTTAGAAATCAGTCCTAGGAATAAAGATAGGACAAAATAGTATTGTTTGCTCTTTCAAGTCAGTTATTATGACTAAATAGAATACTCGTTATGACTAAATAGTACTATTTAGTGTTAATTAGTAGTGTGTGATGTTTGAAATTGTTTGTATTAGAGAAGGACTTTGAGCGTAATCATTCTCTCCTTGCACTAACCCTGCTACTAGTTCTATATAGTACTATCTAGTACTTCCCCTTGTAGTAACCCTGCTACTAGTACTATATAGTACTGTTTAGATATTATTCTCTTCCTTGCCTTAACTCTACTATTACTACTCTTAGTTCTATTTAGTATTATTTTGCAGTATTTTAGCACTATTTAGTACTATGTTGCACTTAGTAACATTTAGCACTGAGTAAGTACTATTTATTGAGTACTATTTAGGACTCAATAATTCTTAGCGTTTAGTAATATTAGCACTTACTAAGTACTCTTCAATACTATCTAGCACTTACTATTCAATACTAATAGTACTATATAGCACCTAGTAATAGCACACTTACCATATAGCACTTGCTATTTAGTACTAATAGTACTACAAATCAAGCATTTACTATTTAGTAATGCTAGCACTTGCTATCCAGCACTTACTAATATTAACACTTCCTATTTAGTACTATCTAGCACTTACTGTTTAGTACTATCTAGCACTGGTAATATTAGCACTTACTAATATTACCACTTAATATTTGGTACTAATAGTACTATCTAGCACCTAGTAATATTAGCACTTACTAATTTAGCACTTAGTACTATATAGCACTTAGTAATATAAGCACTTAGTAATATTAGCACTTACTAATATTAGCACTTACTAATAGTACTATCTAGAATTTACAACAATACTTAGCACCTAGTACTATTTAGCATTTAGTACTATCTAGTACTTACTGATATTTGGCACTACTAGTAGCAGTTAAGACTTAGTAATTGAGTGATAGAACTTAGAAAAATAATGATGGCACTCTAAGTTTTAAATAACTTATACTTTTTTTGTTTGCTATCTAGGTTTAAATAATACTGATTGTTCATGATTGATTTTGCAGGCAGAATTATTGCTTAATTTCAAGGAATGATCCTTACATAGATATTGGTTTTCGTTCTTTTCAGAATCTGAAGCCCTATTTCATTAAAAATCTGAAGGAAAGGAATACTTGTTGTTGTATTTACCATACAAGAATAGACTTGTTCCGAATATTAGTGAATTCCATGAGGCAAAGTAGCACATTGTTGCATGGAGATATGTGTGATTGCTTATGCAAGGTTTGTAGGCCCCAAGGGGAGGACACGTGTGTTGCCCACACCAGCAGTTGTTCTTCTGTGTCTAAAATGTGGCATTTGGCAGTATGTCCAAAGGAAGAGGATGCTGAATGGCACAAGCTTGAATGCTTATTGCGCAAATGTTACAAGTGCCCACAACCGTTGTTTTGCCCATGTGAATTGAATGATGCAAATGGTGCATTGATAAGATGGAATACGTATAAATATGTCACCAAGGATATGGGAAAAGGTGATGTAAAGAAAAGAATAAAATTCTTATACAAGGAAACTCCTCCATCCATCATCATCCCTCAATACTTGTTGCAACACTTAAATGTGTTTATCACTCACAACTTCCGTAGTTACTGGCAACACTCTCAATTCAAAGAGTCCACCACAAATTTTCCTGATGATGTGGTGCATTCAGTTGTTGAATTTGTTAGATATCAATGCTCCACTCTCGTGTAACTATGCGAGAACCAGCTAACTCTACTTGTAAGCCCCCCATATGAGGAGAAGGCATTTGAGTAGCTTGGTTATCTGGTAGGTCCTGGTTTGGACACTAGATGGGGGCCATGTGTGGCCTGATGGCTAAATGGCTTCAGATAGAGTTGGCACACTACCAACTAGGCTACATGCAAGTGCGGGAAGGCATCCCATGACTGACCGCACTGAGGGTAGATGGAGCATTTCCTAGGGCAGCTCACTCTCGGCTGCGGGGCCCGTTTGGAAGCCCAGATGATCCCGGATGGCGAACGGCAACCGTAGGTTAGTTGCTCTATTCTACGCCATGGTTCTAACGTGTGGTCGGTGGCCTATTTTTGGATTGACCTCCAGTCGGCCGTTTTGGGCTGACTGGGTCGGTCTCCCAATTGGGTCTAACCGACTATGACTGGTGGCTATATAAGAGCAAACCCGTGAAGCCCATCATCATCACTAGCTACAGCAACCCTGATTCCTTAGCATCCAGCCTCCATCCTCTACTGTTTCTAGCACACCATCGAAGCTTCACATAGGAGCGCATGGCTGGGAGGCAGTGCCATCTATTGTATCAGTTTTACAGTAATCAAAATTTTGATTCTCCATACTATCTGCTTTTCTCTCTTGCATACGAGATCCTATTATCTGTTGAGCACAGACGTATTGTTTTCTTACATGGTATCAGAGCTTGGGCTTTAGCAAGAAGAATTGGTAGTGTGTTTCTGTTTGTGAGTAGATTGTGAGAGATGGCCCAGCCTGCAAGACTGCGAATCCCACTGTTTGGCGAAAGCGAAAAGTTGGATGGCACTAACTATCCACTCTGGAAGTTCAAGATGAAGACCATCCTAAGCGCATATGAGCTTTGGGATACTACTACTGGGGTGGACGTGAAGCCGGTTACAAGACCGAATCCAGGCAATGCAGGACAACAGATAGTACTAACTACGAATCAGATTCTCACGTGGACAAGAAGAAATGCAGATGCACTGTGTTCTATTGTATGTAGTGTAAGTGATTGTGTCATGGCATTAATTCAACATGTCACCACAGCGGAGGAGGCATGGACGGCCTTGAAAAATTAGTACGAGACCACGAATCAGACGTGGATTCAGAATCTGGAGACTCAACTTGCGAATGAGAAACTAAGTCTGAAACGGTAGAGAAGTTCATCACCTGGGTGAAGAATCTGCGCGATCAGATGATGGCGATTGGCATCACCAACAGCAACAAGAATCTAGCATGAAGGTGCATACGAATTCTCCCACCAAAGTACAACGGTCTTGTTACGGTGCTGAATACGTAGAATAGAAATCCGCCCCTCAACTTTGAGGATTTCAGTGCAATGCTTTTAGAGGAGGAGATGTGTCAAAAGACGAGGACTGGAGAAGATTCGGCTTTCTCGACTGGATCAAAGAAAGCTAAGGGTAAGGAATCTAGTAACCCATCTTCTTCTGATGATAAAAGGAGAAAGAAGAAGATCAAGTGCTATTACAGATGAGAAGAACGGAGTAAAGAAAGAATCCAGCAACAGCGCGCAGGCAATACCAGTAGAGTTGTTCATAGCGATTGAGAAGATTTGTACGGAGGTAGTTCATGTACTTGCAGATGAACCTTGGATTATTGACAGTGGTGCATTGCGCCACATGACCAGTCAGAAGGATTGATATACCTCTCTACATCTGGTAGGGAATGACATCCTGGTAGCAGTCGGTAATGATGCAAAATGTCCAGCAAAAGGAAAAGGTACAATTGATCTCAAGTTAGATGGAGTTGTAAAACAGTTGTCCGATGTTCTTTATGTGCTAGATACACGAGGGATTCACTAGTAGTAATAAGGAGACATCACCTACGTGTAATAAATATATAAAAATTCCCCTTATCTACCCCCTATTTACTGGACCTTACCTTATAAAATGTACCTTCGTTCCCTTATATAACCCCCCTCCCTTACACTCACGTGGTACCATATGATAAACCCTAGTGGACCCCCCAGGGCCAGATATCAAGAGGAACTTGTTCTCCATTTCTGCGATCACGGATCGGGACCTCAAAGTTCACTTCGATAAGAATGGTGCACGAATTTTGGATCTTCAAGGGAAGGTCATTGGTAAAGGTACATGGTGCAACAATATCTACGAACTCTCAGCTTTCAATGCTCGAGCCGGTGTGAGCAACACTAAGCTGTGGCATGAGAGGTTTGGTCATCTAAACCTTAGTTCTTTAAAGGAGATGCATAAAAGTGGAGTGATTGTAGACCTAGCAGAAATTACAGATCTGCCGGATGTTTGTGAAGCTTGCATGATGGGCAAGCAGCATCAGTAGCCCTTTCCTAAAGAGGCTAGCAGGGCAAAGGCTCCTCTAGAGCTCATTCACACGGACCTCTGTGAAAAGATGGAGATGGAAGCTTTGGGTGGTTCCTACTACTTCATGACGCTGATCGATGACTACAGTAGAAGGATATGGATATACTTCCTGAAGACTAAAGATGAGGCTTTTAGTAAGTTCAAAGAATGGCATGTAATGGTTGAGAAAGAAACGGGGAGGAAGGTGAAGAAGTTGAGATCAGATAGAGTGGTGAGTTCACATCAAGTGAATTCAAAAGTTACTGCAAAAGTCACGGGATCAAGAGGCAGAAACCCCCACCACATACATCACAGCAAAATGGAGTAGCAGAGCGCAAGATGCGCGTCATCTATGAAATGGGCAGGAGTATGATGAAAGGGAAAGATTTGCCAAAGACTTTCTGGTTGAAGCATGTAACATGGCAGTTTACATTCTAAATTGTAGCCACACAAAAGCTGTGAACGGGATGACTCCACTGTAGGCCTTTTCTGGTAAGAAACCTTCAGCTACACATTTCAGAGTTTTTGGATGTGACTGTTTTGTGCATGTCCCTGATGCTAATAGGACCAAATGGGAACCGAAGAGCCGGAAGTGTATTTTCTTGGGCTACAGTGAAGAGGCGAAGGGTTACCATCTCTATAATCCTGTTACCAAGAAGGTAATAGTAAATCGCAATGTGGTCTTCTCAGAACAGCCGCATCAATTGGAGGAGGATGCTTCCTTCCTAGAAAACGAGGACCAGGATATCCATCCAGTACAACCACCAATAGTAGACCGAACTCCCCCAATGGTGCTTGGGAGGATTCAAGATAAAGAAGAGGAAGAAGAGCCTGCAGAACCACAATGGCAATGGCCATTCCCGAAGTGGGTAAAGCAGCTTTTGGACGGAAGAGAACCTCCAGCCATTGAGGAGGAATCATCCAAAAACCACTGGTCCAAGAGATTAGAGGAGCAAAGAAGGGCGCAGAAACACTTGGTCAACTACGCTTTGATGACAGAGGTGATCTGTGCTGAAGAACCCAAGTGTCTTGAAGAGGCATAGGGTGATGATAGGTGGATGGAGGCTATGCAGTCGGAGTATGGCTCCATAACGAAGAACAACACTTGGGACCTTGTGGATCAACCACCAAAACGTAAGGTAATCGGCACCAAGTGGATGTACAAGACTAAGGACAAGTCCGATGGCACGTTGGATAAGTACAAGGCTCGCCTCATGGCAAAAGGATTCACACAGGTACATGGTTTTGATTATCAGGATCCTTTTGCTCCCACAGGTCGACTAACCACAATTCGCAGTGTTTTGGCTTTAGCAGCATAGGAAAGTTGGCCCGTGTTTCAGATGGATGTAAAATCTGCCTTTCTAAATGGAGATCTCAAGGAGGAGGTATACGTGGAACAACCACCAGGTTTTGTGATCCCCGGTTGGATCCCCGGTTCAGAAGGTAAAGTCTGTAAATTGAAGAAGGCACTTTTTGAGCTGAAACAGGCCCCACAAGCGTGGTACCAATGGATTGATGCCTACTTTCTACAAAACAGGTTTAGGAGGAGCCCATCTGATGCAAATTTGTATATCTACAGAGAAGGAGGCAGGTGTATGATCGTGGTCCTTTATGTGGACAACCTTGTCATAACAGGGAACCATGAAGAGAAGATCTCGCAAACAAAGTAGTTGCTAGGAAGAGAGTTTGAAATGACAGACCTCGGACTGATGCATTTCTGTTTGGGGATTGAAGTTTGGCAAGAGCCAAAACAAATCTTCATCTCACAGCTGAAGTATGCTGGAGAGATACTGAAGGCATTTGGCATGGCTAAGTGCAAGACAGTTGGCACCCATATGGAGGTTGACGTGAAGCTCTCAAACGAGGATTCATCACCACTGGTGGATGAAGCGAAGTATAGAAGGCTTGTGGGTAGTTTGATTTACTTGTGCAGTTTTGCGATTGGTGTACTAAGTAGGTTTTCCAATAAGCCTCGGGAGAACCATTGGAGGGCAGGGATATGGGTGCTGAAATACTTCAAAGGCACACTTGATTATGGCATTACCTATACCAAGGGCAACACCATGACTGGATTCTGTGACTTGAATTGGGCAGGAGACGTGGACAGCAGGAGATCAGTGACAGGTTACTGTTTCTCACTTGGATCTGGAGCTGTGTCATGGGTCAGCAAGAAGCAACCCATAGTTGCTCTTTCTTCTACCGAGGTTGAGTACAAATTAGCATGTTTTGCTTCTTGTGAGGCAGTGTGGTTGAGGAGGATTTTAGGGGACATGGGTGCAGTGCAGAACAAGCCTATGCAGTTATCATGTGACAATCAAAGTTGCAGGGCAATTGCAAAGAACCCTGTGTTCCATGCTCGCACAAAACACATTGAGATTCAATATCACTTTGTATGCGAGCTCATCATGGATGGAGAGATTGACTTGGTGTACCGTCTGACTACAGCGTCTGACTACAGAGAATGCTTCAGACATTTTCACGAAGGCTCTTGGAAGAGACTTGCTGGAGAGGCATCTTCATCGACTTGGCATTGGGCTGAAAAAGTAAGTTCACTTGCGGGTGGACATTGAGGGGGGGTGTTAGATATCAATGCTCCACTCTCGTGTAACTACGCGAAAACCAGCTAACTCTACTTGTAAGCCCCCCATATGAGGAGAAGTATTTGAGTAGCTCGGTTATCCAGTAGGTCCTGGTTTGGACACCAGATGGGGGCCATGTGTATCCTGATGGCTGGACGGCTTTAGATAGAGTTGGCACACTGCCAACTAGGCTACATGCAAGTGCACGAAGGCATCCCACGACTGACCACACTAAGGGTAGATGGAGCATTTCCCGGGGCAGCCCACTCTTAGGCTGCGGGGCCCATTGCTCTATTTTGCACCACGGTTCTAACGTGTGATCGGTGGCCTATTTTGGGACCGACCTCCAGTTGGCCGACTGGGTCGGTCTCCCAATTGGGTCTAATCGACTACGACTGGTGGCTATATAAGAGCAAGCCCGTGAAGCCCATCATCATCACTGGGCTATAGCAACCTTGATTCCTTAGCATCCAGCCTCTGTCCTCTACTGTTTCCAGCATGCCATCAAAGCTTCTCACACAGGAGCGCACGGCTCGGAGGTAGCGCCATCTATTGTATCAGTTTTACAGTAATCAAAATTTTTATTCTCCATACTATCTGCTTTTCTCTCTTGCATACGAGATCCTATTATCTGTTGAGCACAGACGTTGTATTGTTTTCTTACAGAATTTGCAGAGAACTATACATTCAAAGTGCAGAATGAGGTTCAATCAATGCATTGGAATAATGACCAAGTGACATCTTGGTTCATATTTGCTGTTGGAAGGAGACGAGCGAGATAAAAAAGCTATCCATCTTTTACATTTCAGATGACAAAGAACATGACACACTATTTGTGTAGCATTGGTTTATGCTCCACCATCAATGGTTGGTGTCTAAAGGCTTGAAGTTTAAAAGACACTGGGTTTGGTCAAATGGGGCAGCATCTCAGTTCAAGGCCGCTTGCCCATTTTACTTTGTTGCAAGGTAAGACATTGGACCCTTATTTTCTGCATCATGCTGAAGATGTTGCATATTTTAAAATGCAACACATATATTGTTTGTTATGCTAGGTATTGCTCTTTGACTGGCATTTGGATGATGTGGAACTTTTTTGGAAGCAGTCATGGCAAGGGAGAACATGATCGGGCTAGTACAATCATAAAGTGTGCACTAACCAGTGAGCAATTGGATGTAAATGGTGCAAAGCTACAAAATGCACACGATGTTGTGGGATGGTTGGCATGGAAAATGGGAGATGATTCTAAACAAAGGCTCTTTGTAGAAGTAAAGATTGGTGATGTTGATAGGTCTAAAGCATGGAACTACCAGACCATCAAAGGAAGTCGTTCAACACACTACATATTGGGTTTTAGTAACAAAGATCCCACACAAGTCTTGTTTAGACATTTGTCATGCTTTTGTTCATTCTGCATGGATAAGTGTACCAATTTTCTCATGCAAGTCCATGGACCTTGAATAGGCTGGAGCCCATCAATGGATAGACTGCATCAGACATGGAGAAGGAATTTGTAACATATGCGATGGATAGAGACCAGCTAGCTGACATGCTTTAGATGGGTGACCATTTTGCAGTACTATGGTCCCCTAGAAATGAAGATTATGAGCATTATTATGTGGTGCTATGCTCAAAATAAAAAACAGTCCTCATAGAGCAAGAGACGGATGGCTGGGATAATTTCTTCAACATTGGGGATCAAGTGGTTTCTAGAATCTTTTATGTAAAAATCCCAAAATGTAAAAGCAGTTATGCATTACTAAAAGATGCACCTCCCAATATAGTGCATGCTGATGCGGTGTTGGCAAAAATAAAGTTCCAAATGTTGCAAGCAAAGCACAAGGTTAAAGGCCAGAGAACGGTGTATCATGCACCCCAGGAGGTGCATGAACAAATCTTGGAAAACATTTCTCTATAAGAACTATTGTTGAGCATGTTTTTTTGCAATGGCTCTTACACATTTTTGTGCACATTTTGTATTTTTAGCTGCCCCTTTGGGGGTTGCTTTTTGTAATACAAAGGCATCTTGTTTCTCTCGGGGATGCTCCATAGTGAGGAACTTTAACAATTTTTAGTACTAATAGTTTTAATTGTGTACTATTATATTATTCTATCTAGGTACTGCTATCATATCATACTATTAGCCCTATTTTTTAGTGATTGTGTACCATTGTAGTAATTTTTGTAGTTCATATTAAGTTTGTTCTACTGTCATATCATACTACTTATTACTATTTGGTTAGTACTATTTAGTACTATGTACTACTATCTTTAGTAACTCATCTAATGTTAATTGAGAGAGAGAGAGAGAGAGAGAGAAGAGAGAGAGATAGAGAGAGAGAACCATTGTACTACTGCCATATCATACTACTTAGTACTATTTGGTTAGTACTATGTGATACTATGTAGTACTATCTTAAGTAGCACATTTGTTGTCAATTGAGAGAGAGAGAGAGAGAGAGAGAGAGAGAGAGAGAGAGAGAACCATTGTACTACTGTCATATCATATTTTTGTAATGTTGTTCCTCTTTTTAATATATTGCACTTATAATTTAAAATGAGCCATACAAAATTAGAAGTCGCCATATAAAATCATAATGAGACATATAGAATCAGTCATATGACATTACGGAGCCCAAACAACTTGGATACAATAGCTTTGCGCTACACTCCACACACCCCAATATACAACCCGGTCAGGCTTGGATACATACAGCAGCTCTGTGGCGCTGCACTCCACATACCCCAATATACTATGTTCTAGGAAGGAACGACCCTAGAACATAGGAGTTTTTGGCCCTTCTTCCTCAGCATCCTTGTTAGTAGCCGACCCGAGAGACTATCGTCTCGAACATCCAAAGTTGGTATTTCTTCTAGGCCATACCCTGCATCTGTAACATCTCTGAAGATGTTATCAGCCCTTTTTGCAATTCCATCCTGTAGCTCTAGAGCAGAAGAGTGTACAACTCTATTACACATTGATGGATCTTTAATGCCAGTAAAAAACAACCAATTGTATGAGAACCATAATAGACATGACACATGCTTCCTTAGCTTAGACCTGCTGACTAACAGTTAGTATTATTTTATCTAGAACCAAAATTGGTATTGTATGGTTGAGCAAAAAATACCATAAAAGATAACATATAAAAAAGGACCATATATTTTATTGCATCGACATTGGCTATTTATGTGCTGGTTAAAACAATGGCTCACCTAGTATTTTTATCAGCAAACACCAGTACCATTTAACAGCACCAATACCATGTAAGAACACTAGTACATTTATCAACTCACCATTAATTGTATCATCAAAGTAACCAGCAAACTCTATATTACAAAGTAACCAGTACAAGTCTGTATTTAGAAAGTAACAACATCTCTATTCATCAATGTAAAAGTCCTTTACAATCTGGCCTTCAAGGCCTAATGTATGGTGGGTATTGTTTACATAAGGATTATGCCTAAGAATCTGTTGGCACATCTCATGTGGAAGGTCTGCTATTCTTTGTTGGATGATAAACTAGTCCATGGGCCTTGGATCTTCAGTTTACAGTGAAACGACAACATCAACACACCCCATGTCAGCATAATCTGTAGAAAAGACTTTAATGAATAATTTGGCTGGATGCTCACTAGGGGCAACTACTGCAATGCGCTTAATCACATGGCCTTTATAAGGGTATCTCATTGTAAAGGCATGAACACTTTCTCTGGCATTTGCTAAATCCAATAAGTATGGGAGCAACTAATCTGATAGCTCATCATCATTAGGACCTCCATCATAGGCGAAAGGAGTTATGCAAGAACTGGGTGGATTTAATGCTACTTTCAAAGGAGTGTCGTCAACCAGGAATGTGTTCATGGGATCATAGTCAATGTCATGCGTAGCCAACTAAATGGCTTAAGCAGACACATCTCATTCGGCCGTGTTGGGTGGTGGAATTCTTCCTTTGTACAACAATCCTCCTGTGCAAAGTTGAACAGGAACTTGAACTCCCTAAACTCATCAGATCCCAATTTGCTTTCTATCAAAGACACTATGGGATTGACATTTCTCCTTGTCATACTACTCCATGTAGCGATCTAAATACTAAATTATAGTTCTAAAAACTAAATAGTACTAAATACTAAATAGTACTAAATGCTAGATAGTGCTAAATGGTACTAAATGCTTAGTAGTATTTAGTCTTTTAGGCTATCCTTTGAGTACTAAATGATATATAGTACTACATGATGCTAAGTGGTGCTAATATTACTAAATGTTGAATAGTCCTAAATGCTAAATAGTACTAAATGCTAAATAGTGCTGAATAGTACTACATGCCAAATACTACTAAATGCCAGATAGTGTTAAATGTTAAATAGTGTTGAAACACATACTACTAGCAGTGTTAGATATTGCTAAATAGTACTAAATGCTAACTAGTACTAAATGCTTAGTAGTATTTAGCCTTTTTAGCTATCGTTTTAGTACTAAATACACAGTACTAGTAGTGCTAGATAGTGCTGAAACACAACTATACTAGCAGTGCTAGATAGTGCCGAATAGTACTAAATGCTTATGCTTTTAGTACTAAATGCTAAATACTACTAAATGCTAGGTAGTACTAATATTACTAAATGCTGAGCAGTCCTAAATGCTAAATAGTACTTCATGCTAAATAGTGATGAATAGTACTAAATGACAAATACTACTAAATGCCAAATAGTGTTAAATGCTAAATAGTGCTGAAACACAAAGTACTAGTAGTGCTAAATAGTGCTAAATAGTACTAAAAGCTAAATAGTACTACTGAATGCTAAATAGTGCTAAATACTACTAAATGCTAAATAGAGCTAAATAGTACTAAAGTCTAGATTGTGCAAAATGTTAAACATTGATAAATGCCAAATAGTTCTTAATCCTAAATATTGCTAAATCACATAAACAGTACTATTTAGTACTAAATAACTGACTTCAAATATTCAGTATGTACAATTTTATATTACTCTATTGAGTAATAAGTAATAAGAAAAAAAGAGTGAAGAAAATACACCTGCTTTATCAAAGCCCATGGCAGCCAACCATGCATTTGACACCAATACATTGCAGGACGGATGAATACATTGCAAGTTCTTAGAAAAATGGAATGTTGCACACATGATGTGGTATGTGTGCAAGCATGGTGCAAAAAGCACATCAATAGTTTCTTGAGAAAATCCAAGCCCACAGGAAACACACCTGCACATTTATTGAAAGGGTAATTACACACTACTTGTAAGAGGACCCAACTCTAAAAACTGAAACATCGATTTGTACATGGAAGTTAAGAATCTCACCATTCAATATTCACATTCATAGTCGCTGTTGGAGAGCTTGTGGGATGGTGGTAGTGCTCTCCAACGCTGATTCGTTGCCTTTTTGTTGATTCAAATATTACTTTTGCTGCATCCAATTCTACCTCAAGTTTTGCTACAAAAAACTTTAGTATATGTATTCTAGATCTCTCTCTCTCTCTAATTGTCCTAAAACGTTTTTAAAATATATAAATACAAAATCCCATTAAACACCTAAATGTTTTAAGCATAGGACGTCCCTTGTACAACAATACATGTACATCTTCTCAATTTTTGCCATAGATGGTGGATGACTACCAAAACATTGTAGATGGGTTTGCTTATACATACCTCTATGAGTGCAATGGTGATGAAACTTTGTAAAGACATTTTCATGAGTAATTTAGTTACATTTTCCATTTTTAATATCAATTTAATATCACTTATATGGTGGGACATGAACATTTTCTTGATTTTTAACCATGCATGGTGCATAACTAGCACAAAATTTTACATCTATATGCTTCTATCGTAGGTGTATATGTTTGATATAGTCATGATACTTTTCATGTTAGAATTTTAGACATGTGCAACGATAGACCTATGTAATGAGGGCCCCCACCCTCAGCCACCTAGCCATTCTAATTAGGAACTAATCAAGATATTTCAAGAAAGGTTTTAGTTGTCTTTTATAAAATTCAACCCTCTCCTCTGAGATATGCTAGTCCTACAACTAGACTATGTGTTGATCAAGGAAAATATAGTAAGAACATTATTTGCTTGGTTTGTATATGTGCTAGGTTTGGAAAGAATATAAGTGACTTAGAAGTAGTTTTGATGAAGAGGTTTCAATAAATATTGTAGTATGTGTATTCTAAAAGTAAAATTTGAGGTAGAAGTGTATAGCTGAAGTTGTTGAGTAGAAAAGTTGTCTAATTACAGAGTGGTGTTGTGTCAACAATAGAAAAGTCCCAACAAATGTTGGAGTTAGTTAAGTACACAAAGCCAATTCAAGCACAATCTTTAAAAAGGTAATGAGGAGTTGACCAAAGTAGACACCAAGAAAGCCCCACCTCAAGAAGCATATAAGAAAAGAGTAGAATTACTCACCAAAGGAGGAGGAAGTATAAGATAGCCTGAGGAAAAGTTTAAAGCGCCATGGAAGAATGTTTTTTGTACACCAAGAAGTTCCTAGGTGAAGAGGAGGAGAGGACCGGGTGAGAAATTTCTCCAAGAGATTAGAAAATACTAAAATACCATGGAGAACCTTATCCCTTATGAGGCCCATATGCCTCCTTCTAGTGTGTGGTTGATGATATCACACAACAATATAAAAGCAATGTGCACTTTAGTATAGATTCTTTGAGGACAATATAAGAGACCTCAAAAAGATGTTGACTATGGTTTTAGAGGACTACAAACTATGTGCTATGCATCCAAAGTGCTCTCCCTCCCCATATCAAAACCTAGCCATGATTCAAATTTCTCTCCCGATGTAGTACTCATCAGCCACTACTCGAATTTGGCTCATCGCATAGCCATTTGCCTCTACTGCTCTCTTGCTACAAATGCTACCATGCACATGGCTTCAACAACTGATCTCAATTGGAGAAGCCATGTGCATATATCAGTACTAGCAGGAAAGGAGCAAAGGTAGATGACTCCACATGACAAGCCAAATGAGATCAGTAGAGCAGGTGGTAGTATTGCATGAGGAGAGAAACCGACTCGACATTTGGTATGTGTGAGTATGGATTGCAATGTGGAGAGGGAGAATCAAATTTTGTGTACCCTCCATGAAAATGCTTTCCCACAAACCACAAATGATTATGGAAGGTGATGATCTACATTTCAAGGAAGCATATGTCAACAACTATTATATGTTACATTTTCAAAAGGCATGCAATCAATCAAATGCATGCAAACAATGATACCCAACAAACTCCATTGAAAATGAAATACTATATTCCATGTTAATCTAGTAGGTATACATGTGATGGCCAAATAAATGATCTCAAAATTTGTGTCCTAACCATTTTAAATTCATTCAATGTATGAAGTTGTAATTTTTCATTCTGTGTGAGGGAACCTATCAACCACCACAATGAATATCCAACCCCTTTTGCTTCGAAGACTCAGAAGAACCACATTGTCATGGCCTCTACCTCATGATTCCTTTCTAGCCCACCCAATCTCACGATAGATAGAGAAAAATTGCCATAATGGAATCATTAGACCTAAGACTTCCTCTTCATTCTACAAAAAGGAAGGAATAGCCAAAATGCATAGATACCCCTTCTTCTTCCTGAAAGAGCACAAACACCATATAATTTCCATTACAATGCTTCTATTTCCCCAGCCGATCAAAGGATCAGTTTGACATCACAAGGAAAGCCTCAGACAAAGTATGTACACTCACTCAAATTTCTATTTTCTATCAAAGTACCAATCTATTCATAATTGATGGAAACTATCCAACTCCTATCATATAATGAATCAAGACTAACGTGCAATAGATAATTCATGATGAGTGATTTGACCTCTAGGTGTTGGTATAGTCTAAGTTGGGGTGTATGAAATGTTTTAAAATACAAGGTTCACTTGTCATAAAACAATCATGCATTTACTATCTTTCATGGCTTTACATGAATCACATATTTGGTGTGATGATTTGATTCATGGAAGATTGTATACAATGAATTTATTTGTGAAAGATTTGACCATATTCAAGTTTAAATGTTTCTACTTCTATGTTCTACCTAAGCCCTAAACCTTGAAAACTCACAACTCCTATCATACTCCTATCATATCATGAATCAAGACTTAGGTGCAATAAATAATTCATGATATAACTACACAGACCTCTAGGTTTTGGTGTAATTAAAGTTTGGGGGGCTTGGAATGTCTCAAAATACATGGTCCACCTATCATTAAACATTCATGTAACCACTATATTTTACAAGTTTATGTAAATCTCATATTTGGTTCAACTATTTGGTTCATGAAAAATCATATGAAATTATTTGATCAGATGCAAGTTTATATGTTTCTACTTCTTAGTTCTACCTAAACCCTAAACCCTAAAAAACATGAATACCAAAAATAGTACATAAATTATCATTCATCATGATGCAACATTTGAACAAAAGCAATGAATCCTCAAAGAAAATGTCACAAATGTAAATAATTAATCCCATATTAATGCCCCTGGGGATTCACCCTGAGAAAAAAGGGGACATCACTTGTGTATGTGTACCTCCATAAAAACCCCTATATATGATACTTGTACGATGATCAAAGATGCCTATGTAAGCTTATAAGAATACCACTAAAATTCTACTATGGCACCCCCTTTCTTAAATCTACTTTCGTCCATTCAAATGTCTACTATGTTGCCCCCTTCTCCTTGAATCCTTTTGACCATTCAATTTTGGAATCTTCAAATATTCACCAATGGGCTAATATTTGACCTTACTTGCCCCCTCCTATGGCTGAAACCTAGTTGTAGTGTGAGATTATTTCAGAAAACCCTTGGTATATGACGGGTTGTAACTAGTCAAATGTGTATGCTTGTTTCTTTAGGGAAAAAATTAGTAGTGTCCTACAACTGCCACTACCCCCACCCCCCCCAACCTTCTCCCCCCCCTCACTCCAACCCATCCAAAAGGCATGTCCCCCCAACTTAAATTTAATATTGGAACAAAATAAAAATGGCCCCCACCCCTAATGTATAAGCTTATTCCTCATCTCAAAAGCCCTCCTACTATGCATTGACATAATATCATAAGTTGACCCTTGAGAATCTCCCAGATCTTAATGCATGTTTGTACAAAACTAACTCATAATAAAAATAGCCAATTCAAACATCTATGCATTCATCGTTCAATATTCATGCGATGCTCTTCCTTATTTCATAACCTCTCCTTTTCATACATGATACGCCAAACCAAAAAAGTTGCTACATGCTATGCAACTATCTCACCTCTTGCCTCCTACAAACCTTATGCATGGAGGGACCATTGTAAGGAAATTTTAAGCTCATAGAAAGAGAAATGTTGCTTTAATCATCCCTTCATCCACTCTATAAAAGATGAATATGTTACAATGCGTTTCTCTCCTCTTTAATCCAAAGACTACGGAAAGAAGCAATGTTGTGACATGCTTCTATCATTTCAAATTCCCATATGAATAAAAAAAGAGTGCAATCATGATGTTTTTTGTACCCCACCCAATCCAAAGATCATATAGAGAAAAAGCACCATTTACACCTCTAAGAAACTAAAACACACTCACATTAATATCTAAGAGGCTTCCATAATGACACTTTCCTACCCCAGGTTTGGATAGAGTAGCACACCATCATGGAAGCCCTAAAATAGTGCAGAGAACTCACCAATAAGCCCTCCATATGTGAAAATATTGGTGGGATCTTGTGCCTATATACAAAGCATGCCTCCATATGAGCCCATATACCACCAGTATGCTATGTTATACATTTGGTATATGGGCTCATATCGGTGTTATAAATATACTACTGAGTATAAGCTAATATATAAGTAGTATAATTCTTAGTTACCAAGTCATGACCAAACACGCTATGATTTCATCCTATATGTTTCTACTACATCTTCTATCAAGGATGCTTTGCTGCTCAAAAGTCTAGAGAAGAGGATTCCACTTCAATTTTTCTTTCTCTTGGAAAAGATCCCAAGAGTCTTCTGTGGAACTTCAAATGGAGGACCATTGCCCCTATGCACAAATGCAACTATCATCGATTTGCAAGATCTAGATGTAATCGCCACCTGCCAAATTGGCAAACAATGCATTATGTTGTGCTTCTATGATAAAGAAGACTAATGTTGCTCTTTCTTTCCATGCCACAGGACTTTGTATCACAAATTGTATAAGATCAACAATCCCTAGCATAATAAATGCAAAAGCCATTACGCACTTGGATCATTCTTAGGAGTGGGGCCTTCCAAGAATACCCAGCTAGGTTGAGAGCCCATCCAGGCCTATGTCTCCATAATGACATCTGTGTACAGATGGGGCTACATGGTATGGGAGATGTAGTCTCACCTGGAATAGACTATCATCGGAGGTTGCCTGACCTCTAGCTAGAGGGTGATCCTAAGGGATATATGGTTGGGTGGTGACACACTAGCCTATACCAAAGTTGTCCCTGTGTTTGTACACTGACCTTTGTTAACCTTGCAAGCGAGCATGGGGGTAGAGGAGATCCTAGAACCCCCAAGTAAGTGGTGACTAATGTGATAGGGACTCTTTCATTTGGTATCACTGGTTAAGAAAAAAGACTCTTATATGTGTTTATGCATAGACTATGAGGGTCTAAATCATTGACGATTAAGAACAAATTACCGATTACTTCAAATGGACAATCTCATCGATCGGCTCTATGGAGCTAAGTGTTTGACTAAGATCGATTTAAGAGCAAGCTGTCACTATATAAGGATATTTGAAAAAAAATTCTTGAAGACTGTGTTTCCCATGTGATTCGTGCACTATGGACTCTTGGTGTTCCTGTTTGGGCTCAATAATGCCCCATCAACTTTCCAACAGATGAGGAATGATGTATCTTATCCATATTTGGTAAATTTTGATGTGGTCCTTTTGGATGACATCTTGAACTCTTGGTGTTACCGTTTGGGCTCAGTAATGCACCATCAACTTTCCAACAGATGAGGAAGGGTGTATCTTATCCCTATCTAGTAAAGTTTGATGTGGTCCTTTTGGATGACATCTTGAACTATAGAAAACTCTCTTTAAGCATGGACACCGTATGTGAATAGTGTTGTCTATACTCAAGAAAGAGTAGCTCTATGCTAAAGAAAGCAAATATTAGTACTTGAAACAAGAACTCACATACCTTGGACATGTCATTTCTGTAAATGGTCTCTGTATTGACAATGAGAAAGTCAAAAAGATATGTGAGTGGCCGAATTTAAGAACAATTATCGAGGTCAAATCTTTCAGACTAACATACTAAATTATGTGAAGTTAGCATTACCCCTGTCAGACTTGTCTAAAAGGTAAGTACAATAAGTACCAACCCATAGTGTGGATGGAGGAGCTTGTTGCATGTTTTTTTCAAAACCAATTAAAACATGTTTTTACCTCAGCTATGTTATGTTACAGATAGCGGATCCATTTGTGTTTGAAACAAATCCTAGTGACTATGCTATTTGAGCAGCTTTGTTCCAAGACGGTAGAGTGGTAGCTTTTCATAACAAAAAGCTAATGAAGCCACAATATAAGTGGACAACACATGAAAAGGAGCTCTGTGCTACTATTTATGTGTTGAAGTGGAGACGTTATTTGTATGGCTCTATGTAATCCTGCAATGCCACCAATTTAAGGGCACAAAAGCTCAATGGTCGAGGTTGATGCACGAATTTGACTTTGAGATTCGTTATCGGAAATGATCTACCAACAAGGTAACTAATGCCTTGAGTAGAGTTGTAGCATGAATCAACTTTTCTTTATTGAGATCCATTTAGAACTATATGAATTTCTTATGGGCTTTTATACACACACACACACACACATGTATGTATGTATGCATGTATGTATGTATGTGTGTGTATGTATGTATGTACGTATGTATGTATATCTATATGTATATATGTATATATATGTATACATATGTGTGTGTGTGTGTGTGTGTGTGTATATATATATATATACATACACACATACATACATACATACATACATACATATATATATGTATGTATGTATGTATGTGTGTATGTATGTATATGTATATGTATATGTATGTATGTATATTATATATAGCTTTGAGAGTACTCGATTTGAAATGTTCCACTTTTTCAAAAAGGTAAGGTCTGTGTTCCCAGTGAGAGATGCAAGATGTTGTATCTTATTTGAATGTGATGACAATCTTCATGCTGGGACATCGGAGATGAGCATTTTTTGAGCAAAATCTTCCGAGCGTCCGAGCGAAGGAAAAAAAAATCTTTCAACTATGCAAAAATATGACAAAAATGGATCGGAAGAAAGCGTAGTTTCACTTAGAAATATGCCAAGTATTATAGCAATGCCTATTTTATACGCAAATATTTACGTGAATCTTTGGGAATGGTGAGAACATAATGGGATGGCTTTTAAAGAAACCCACATCTAGAGTAGACTCTCTATGAAAATTTCCTTATAATCCTTCTTACAACTTTTACTTAATAGGAGGTGACATTGAAGAACCTCTCTCAACCTATCTTCATGAAAGGGTTTCTCCAAAGAAAACTCATTGAAGCAAACCATCAAGGTAGTTTCGCCAGCGAAACCCCTTTGAAGTAGGTCTTCTAAGGTAGTTTTGCTGGTGAAACTACCTTGGACAACACTTTTAAAAGTGACATAACTTTCACATCCAATGTCCAAATATAGTTATTCAACCACTCAAATTGATCGAAAAACCCTATTTGAGCACATCTATGGGGTTATATTTTGGAAAATCTTGCATATATAGTATTAAATATTACATGTATTTTATGAGAGTGATATATAAGCCCAAGTTAATACTTTATTTATAGTAATTCAAACTTCTTTAGAAACATGTCCATAAATATCTTGTTATTTATGCTATAAAAACACAAGAAAGATACTGCCATATGATATAAATGTGTTTAAAAAATAATTATATATGTATAATATTATTACATTGAGAGTGATTATGAGGGATGTTTCTTAAGGAGTTATTTTTCAACACTTTTCTAAGGTAATAACAGGGGTACAAAAGGATGTCTATGAATAAGAAAATTTATGTTATGTAAAAATGAATGAGTGACTAGTCTATATATTTTTATGAAAAAGGGATCTAGTTTCTAGTGAAATAAAAGTGTAAAAACCATGTTTCCTAAAGAAATACAAATTTTTAAATCTCTTGAAAAACACGCTCAGATAAACCTCCTCATAGGTTTTTGCTCGTGAAATTGACGCATTCAACGAACATCCATGGGTAAAGAGAAATTTGGATCTAGTAAAAAGAACTTTCTTTTGACCTAAGCTTAAGGTTGATGTCGAGCTATATGTTCGAAACTGTCAAGGATGACAAGTCTACTTGAGACGATGTGGATTGTTGCATCCATTAGAAATCCCTAAAAATAAATGGCAAAGTGTTTCTATGGATTTTGAGGTAGGTTTACCACAAACCTCTCCTAGAAATTGTAGAAGAAGGGGGTAGGGGCAGATTTAGAGAAAGGGGGATAGACTAGCAAAAGGGGAGAGAGATAAGGGAAGAAGGGAGGAGAAGGGGGAGGAGAGAGAGAATGAGGTAGGAATGAGAGGGAGAGAATGAGAGGGAGTAGGGAAGAGAGAGAGTGTGTGAGTGAGCATAGGTAGGAAGGAGGAAGGGAGAGTAGATAGGATTAGATGCCACATCAAAAAGTACATAGTAGGGGGTGGATGTAGACTTATATAGTCCCTCCACATTTTCCACCTAAAGGACCTCTAACTTGGCCCCTTTTCCCCCTTCATTACAGCCATCCCTTCCCATAGAAATTTTCCCTCAAAATTTCACAACTTGGCTGTCCAAAAGTGAAGCAACAGCAACTTCTAATCAATCTGGTAGGAGATAGGGGTGGTCCTGGACAATGCTTTCTAGCTAACATGAATTTTCATCCTCAGGGAGTCCCCGCCACTTGATAAGATTCTCTACATAGGTCTTGTTTTGGAGTACATGGTCTTTGAAACCCATGATGGACTCCGGGACATAGAGGATGTGGCCTTCTTCATCCATAGGTGGCAACTTTGGAAGAACATGGACATGGTGTCCAACATGTGGTTTTAGCAAAGATACATGGAAAACATCATGGATCTTGGAGGTACTGGGTAGCTCCAACTGATATGCTACCTCTCCAACCTTGCTGATCATCCTGTAAAGACCGTAATACCTATGAGCAAGCTTTGTGTTGGTATTACCTTTCAGCGAGGCATAATGGTTCTTATGGAGATGCAAATGCACATAATCTCCCTCTTTGAAAGACAAATATCTCCTTCATTCATCTGCATATTGCTTCTACTTGGCTTGGGCATCCTGCATATTCCTTTTTGCCAAGTGCAGAAGGGCATCCATCCTCTCCAAGTCATTCCATGCTTGCTGATTTTTCATAGCCATGTCACCAATTGAAGAAGGCATCTCGACCTTGCATCCGTACATTGCCTCAAACGGGCTCATGCCAATGGAGAGATGCTTGGTACTGTTGTAGCAAAATTTAGCAAGTGACAACCATTTATCCCAAGACTTCTGAGTACCATGACAAAATGCCTCAAATATTCCTCCACCCATTTGTTCACCCTTTTCGACTATCCATCAGTCTCAAGATGGTAAGCAATGCTACGTGTGAGTAAAGTACCCACTGCTGTAAATATCTCTAGCTAAAAGTGACCCATAAACTTTGCATCTTTGTCACTGACAATTTCTTGAGGGAAACCATGATGCTTAAAGATATGTTCAATGAATTGCCAAGCAACCTGCGATGCTGAATATCGGGTCTTAGTGGGTATGAAATGGGCCTGTTTTGTCATTCTATCCACCACAACAAAGATGCTGCCCCATCCGCTCTCTATAGAAGGCAATCTTGTGATGAAATCCATTGCTATGTGCGTTTGACTAGAAGGCTTCACCAAATCTGAAAATATGAGAGCTGCTTTAAAATTCTGCATATACTCTTCTTGAATGCCATGAATCCAATCCTGATATATAGTAGAGATAGCAGCAGACAAATTGCAAGCCCACATCCTGGACAAGGCATATGCAACCACATTTTCCTTCCCTTTTTTGTATTCAATGTCAAAATCATAGGATTGGACTACAGCCAACCACCTCTTCTTCTTATATGACAAATTTGGATAGGTGAGGAAGAATCTGAGTGTCCTATGATCTGTTTTCACCTTAATTTTACTTCCATACAGATAGTGGTGCCATTTCTTGAAAGCATGCAAGATAGCCAGCATCTCTTGATCATAAACATGGAAATTGAGTTCTTTGGCATCAAACGTCCTGTTTTCAAAGGCTATTACCCTGTGTTCCTACCTCACAACATCCCCCAATCCTTTTCCACTGGCATCTACCTCCACAATGAAAGGACGTAAAAAATCAGGGCATACCAAGACAGGTGCATGAGTGAGAGCAAATTTCAGGTCTTCAAAGTTGCGTTGTGCTTCCCTTGACCACCCAAAAGCAACCTTCTTCAAAAGGTCAGTAAAACAAGAGCTTGCCCTCTTGGAAAATTTGCAAATAAAGTGCCTGTAGAAGGAAGCAAGACCTAAAAATCCTCTCAACTGGGTGGGATTTTGTGGCTGTGGCCAATCTTTGATGCATTTCACCTTTGCAAGATCCACTTGAATGTCACGTCTACTCACAATATGCCCTAGGTACTCAACCTGCTTTGCCATAAAAGTGCATTTAGATCCCTGTAATCAATGCACATGCGGTATGATCCATCCTTCTTCTTCACCAGAAGCACCGGAGAGGCAAAAGGAGAAGTGCTATGAGAGATGAAGTTCTTCTCAAGCAATTCCCACACCTGTACTGCCACTTCCTCTAGCTCAACCTTAGAAAGATGGTATGGGGCTTTGTTTATGGGCTTACTACTAGGCTCTAGAACAATAACATGATCCACATCCCTCTTGGTAGGCAATTGGGATGGCATATCTAGCAACAAATACATCGGCAAACTCTGCAGTGCTACGTCTGAGAGGAGTTGGACGAGGGGTAGTCCCCTCAGGTGTCACCTGAGAGGAATCAAAGTCCTGTGGAGTGGCTTGCTACCCACTACCAACTGATGCACTGGTTGCGTTTGGCTAAATGTGCTTGCTGGCAGAGCGATAGGTGCATGAGCCCCGGGCTTGGTCTCTCTGCCAAATGCATCTCTCCAAAATGATGGCACACCAAAGGGCTGAGAAGAGGATTGACCTCTCTCCCAGGGGTGTGGGCTACCATATAAACCCAAGCCAGCTCCAGGCATACTCGCTGGTGTGGTGAAAGGAGCACTAGCCGGATGCACACCAATGGGTCGGCCCAAAAGAGGTGGCTTAGCCTGCATAGATACAGAAATCTAAGAGCCAAAAGATGGCCTGACATCCTGTAAGAAGGTGTTCTGTGGCATAGAAAATGCATCATCTAAGTCCAGATAATCCCCATGCTAGGATACATGCAATGGTCTAGAAGACTTATGCTCATTGGCACGACGGGCATCTGCCATAAAACCCCTACATGGAGTAGACAAAACATCCTGACTGTCTGAATGGTCCCCTTGCTGGGGTGCAGGCTGCTTACCCTTATCTTGCATAGCAATGGTAGATGTGATCTGCTAACCAATCTGATGTCCCATCTGGGCAAGAGCACTATCTTGCATAGCCATGGTTGTGGTAAGCTCCTGTGGCTGAACTCTTGTCCTATCTAGCGGAAAGGACCCTGGAGCATAGAGGAAAGGGCATCTAGAAACTGCGTCTGTGCTGCCTGTGGTTCCCAAGATGCAGGAGAGAGAGGCTGAGTGGAAGGAACCTTTGTAACACGAGTGGATGCAGCCACTGTGGCAGGCACTTGCTCATAATAATTAGTCTCATCAGTGTCATGCAATATATCATGAGGGGCATGCTTCGGTGGCATGGTGACTGACCCTAGAGAGAGGAGCTCGAATGTAGGCAAGGAGAAATGGATAGCAAAACCTTGCGTAATGAGCACCTAAGATAGTGCGTGGAAACACGAAAATGTCGATGGAGAGGCTTGGAAGAAAGGTCGTCGAAAAAGCTTTGAAACGGAGCCAAAATGGCTCCAAACGGGCTGTAAAAGAGGCTAAAAAGTGAACCTTTATTTTGGGGGGGGGGTCCCTATGTCACCTAGGACTGTTAGGACAGCACTAACCTAAGACTGCTAGGACTGTTAGGACACTGGCTTAGGGTAACCTAATCCAACTGTTTAACCCTAGTTAGCACTAACCTGACCTAGCCCCCAACTAACTAAACCTAAACCTAACCCGCAAACTAAACCCAAAGAGACTAACCCAAGTTAGACCAACCTAGGGTCTCATTAAGATAATTGTAAGGTTTGTTTTGTCGGGCGTGGATGGTGGTGAGGGCGTAGCCGACTAGCAGAGGCGGCGTGGACATGGCGACGGACGACACGGCAACATGATGGGCAACGATGAGGGTGGCAATGCGGGTGTGGTGTGAGGGAATCGGTGGCTCACAGTGAGTTTCTCTGACTGCTCCCAAATTAGACCGGCTGCTCGCAGACGGCAAAATCGCGTACCGTCTTGGAGACACGAAGCTCAATTTGCTCGCAAAATCTTGTAGAGATCATATTTTGGTGCTGTTGTCGAGAATTTCAGTTTGCAAAGAGGCATGGTAGAAGCCCTTGGTGATGCTAGCATCAAATGCTTGTTGGCCTGATTCGTCAATTGCATGCTTGACGTTACACGACCATACCTTGGGCATTCAATTATGATGTTCCTGCTCCTGGCAACTGGTGTATGCACTACAATTTTTGCACACCAGTCTATGTTTGTTGGCGTCACTCTTATTGCACAAAAGTCTATCATCATTGCAGTCCTGCCTAAGAGGTATCGATTGGATGTGGCATAGCATTTGGAATTTGGAATGAAGGGGAAGCGAAGGTGCCAGAGATCCAAGCACTGATACCAATGTAGTAAAAAATGCAGATTTAGAGAAAGGGGGATAGATTAGCGGAAGGGGAGAGAGATAGGGGAAGAAGGGAGGAGAAGGGGTAGGAGAGAGAGAATGAGGTAGGAAAGAGAGGAAGAGAATGAGAGGGAGTAGGGAAGAGAGGGAGAGTGTGAGTGAGCGTAGGCAGGAAGGAGGAAGGGAGAGTAGATAGGATTAAATATCACATCAAAATGTACATAGTAGGGGGTGGATGTAAACTTATATAGGCCATCCACATTTTCCACCTAAAGGAAATAGGCCCCTTTTTCCCCTTCATTACAAAAATGATGCAACCTAGGTAATCTTTAATTGACTTACCAAATTAGCTCGATTCATACCTACAAGAGAGACTCTTATAGCCACACAACTTGGTCATAGTTTGTGAAGAACTTGTCTAGCTTGTACGGTTGACTAGCTCAAATAGTCAATGACAGAGATGCTAAGTTTAGTCGGCAATTTTGGCAGGCGATGTTCAAGAAATTGGACACTCATCTTAGCATGAGTTTGACTGATCATCTTGAATTGAATGGACAGACTACAACCCCTTGGGTAGTTGGCCTACATAGTGTCAAGGTGAGCTCTAGTACTGATTGGTTGCAACAACAAGATATGTGGTAGTTTGCATTGAAAAGCATAAAACCTACTCAAGATAGAACATAGTTTTATGCTAATCAAAAGCGGTCACCTTGAGTTCTCTTAGATGGTCAATGGTGTGAAAAACCAGACTTTTCGAGAATGCAAATGTGTGCAATGCATGCAGAATTTGAATGCCAATTGGCCCTCCAATGGGGAAGACCTCCCTCGTGAGAGTACTTGTTTCTATTTTGACCTACATGCAAGGTGGGAGAGAGATGGCGGATGAATGCAATGTGGTAGAGAGAATGCTACGTGAGATTCACAATGAAAGGGTGATACCCTTTCATTAATGTCCCTTGAGATCACTCAAGTTCCATCTTCCCATTTACACCTACCCTTATCCTATGACCCATGCACCTACCATTCAATGCACTCTAATGCACCCTTTCCCTTTCCTATTGCCCCTACGACCTAGACACATGTGTGCACATCTTTATTACTAATCATTGGCCAATGTTACATAGTTTTGGTGGTATTATTTACACTGCTTGATCAATCATAAATACAAACATATAACCGCACCATCAAATTGGCGCCTAACAATAATAAGGTTCTAATGACTATTAAATAACTAAATAATCATTTCTCTTGTCATGACACTCCCTCCTGCTTGAATGAGAAGAAGTCCTCTTTTGTATTATTGCTTGTCTCTTCCTCTTACGTGCACTTTCTCTTATTACTTCTGCAATTGCATCGCCTCTTTATAATCTGCTAGTATCTGTGGAAAATCTGTAAAGAACTCTTCTTCCATCCATTGTGCATCACCAGCTGGTTGGTTTTTATACTTTTAAAAATACATATATCTCTTCTTTCCACGAGCACTCTTCTCTTTATGGTACACGATCTGTTTTGGAGTAAGAACTTCAGTCCCATCTTCAAGTTCAGGTTCTTGTTGATGCTGAGTATCCAAAAACGCAGAAGTATCGCCATGGTATCTCTTCAAATTGCTCACATGAAAGGTATTCTTCATATACCAATGGGCTGGTAATTTCAGCTCATATGCTCTGGATCCTTCTTCTCGATATAAAGCTGCTAAAATCTGAAATGGACCATAAAACTTTGATGCTAACTTGACATGTTTTGTACTTCCTCTCACTGACTTGATTCTTCTTTTATCAATCTTCAGTAAAACCCAATCATCCTCCTTATAATAAACTTCTTTTCTTTTTTTATTGTCTGCCTTGGATTGTTGAACCTGGGCCTTCTTAATATGTTCTTTTACCTACTCAATAACCTGTGACATATCCTCAGCAAACTGGTTAGTAGCAAAAATTCGCTCCCCCAAGTATGTTATTGGAGTGGGTAAACATTGCCCATAGATGATTTCAAATGGGGCTTTCTTGGTGGAAGTATGTACAGTGTTATTATAAGGAAACTCTAACATGGTTAAGAACTCTGGCCACCTTCTAGGTTGGTCATGGGACATAAGCTCGAAGTAAAGTATTTATGGTTTGATTGGCATTCTCACTTTGTCCATCTCCTTGAGGATGGAAGGCTGTAGTAAATTTCAGTTTGGTTTTGAGATTCTCTAATAGGGCTGTCCAAAAGTTGCTAATGAAACAACCATCATTATCGGATACAATAGATTTTGGTAACCCATGTAACTTAAAGATTTCCCTAATGAATAACTTTGCTGTTTCAGGAGCAGACAACTCCTTTTTACAGGGAATAAAATGAGCTTGTTTACTCAGCCTATCTATAACAGTGAAAATCTGCTCAAACTGACCAACCTTGGAGAAACCTGACACAAAATCCATTGTAATGTGTTCCCACCTTTCCGAGGGAATAGGCAAAGGCTGCAAAAGACCAACAGTCTTACTTGTGTCAGATTTAATGCGTTGACATACGTCACATTGTTGAACAAAGGTCAAAACTTCTTTGTGAAGTTTAGGCCAATGGAAGTATCTCTCAATATTGTCAATGATCCCTCTAATACCTCTATGTCCAGAATATGGACTCGCATGTAACTCACTCATGACTAGATACCAAAATGTTTTGGGTACACATATGGCACGTCCCAAAAATAAGTATCCATCCATGATGGAATAAGCCTCTAAACCCCCGACCTCATTAAGCTGAATCTTCCCATAAATGTCAGCGAAGTCCTCATCTAAAGGATAAGCTTCAACCATTGCTCCTAATGATTTCTCCTTAATCACAGAAATGTGATTAACTTGGGGCCGTCTACTCAAAGCATCAGCTACTAAATTCTCCTTTCCTGGCTGATATTCAATATTTGGTTGCCCAAAGGATTGAATATATTCAGCCCATTTGATTTGCCTTGAAGAAACAATGGGTTGAGAAAACAAGTGCTTGATACTTTGATGGTCAGTCTTAATCGTGAAAGCAGAACCATATAAATAATGCTTCCATAACTTTAAAGCATGAATGACTGCCAGTAACTCCTTCTCATATGTGATATATTTCAATTCAGCCCCTTGAAGTTTTCTACTCTCATAAGCAATGGGATGCCCTCCTTGCATCAATACTACCCTAATCGAGGTGCCACTCACATCCGTACATATAACAAAGAACTCTTTGTCGATGTCCGAAAGTGTTAACATTGGTGCAGTGACCAATGTTCTCTTAAGCTCCTCAAAAGCTACTTGGTGAACCTCTCCCCACTCATACAAGGAATGCTTCTTCAACAAATCTGTTAGTGGAGAAGTAAGACGTGCAAAATTCTTAATGAATCTGCGATAATAACTACACATCCCTAGGAAGGATCTCAGCTCATGTATATTTTTGGGTATTGGCCATTCAATTATGGTCTTGACCTTTTTAGGGTCAACCCGAATTCCCTCAGCAGACACAATGTGTCCCAAATACTCTATTTCTTTCTTGAAGAACTCACTCTTCTTTTTATTTAGGAACAACCAATCCTTCCTTAGGAGCTCTATCACCTTAGCAAGGTGAACCTTATGCTCTTCCTCATTCTAGCTGAAAACTAAAATGTCATCAAAGAAGACTATGACAATTTTTCCCAAGTAGGGTCGCAAAACCCTTCTCATCAGCCTACTAAAAGTGGTTGGAGCATTAGTTAGGCCAAAAGGCATGACCAAAAACTCATAATGTCCAGTGAGAGTGCAAAAAGCAGTCTTATGTTCATCCGCAACTTTCATACAAAGTTGATGATAACTCGATTTCAAATCCAATTTGCTAAAAACTTTAGCACCTTTAAGCATATCCAATAAATCATCCACTCTTGGAATCAGATACCGGTTCTTAATCGTAAGTTTATTCAAAGCACGGTAATCTATACACATATGATATGATCAATCCTTCTTCTTGACCAATAATATAGGTGCTCCAAATGGAGAACTGCTTGGTCGAATCAGGCCTTTTTGCAATAGATCTTCAATTTGTTTTTCTACCTCCTCCATTTCTATCTTGTTCATCCTGTATGGGGCTCTACATGGAGGAGAAGCTCTTGGCTCTAAGTCTATGGCATGATCATCTTCTCTCTCCATAGGCAATTCGAATGAGTCATCTCTTGAAAATCGATCCTCATAAGCTCTAAGGAACTCATTTCTCTTCTGATCTTCTTTTGAGATATGAAGATCTTGTCAATCCCGTATATACGCAAGATTACAATCTACCCCTCTTTTTACCAATCTTTTCGTTTGGGTAGGAGTAATCAATGGAATTGTATACACGTCCAGATCCCCTACGATCCTTATGTTTTCATCCTTATGTACAAAGCAACAATGATGAGTATGAGGATGAATAGCAGGGTTAAAATCATGCTGCCATGGTTTACCTAGAATCATGTCAGTGTCTTGTAAAGGAGCTACTAGAAAATCCCTTCGATCTCTATATTTTTGTATACGAAAAGGAATATTCCATACTATGGATGTGTCTTCTTCATTGTGTCCCCTAAAAGCTCCTGAGAGAGACATGTTTTTTATAGATTTTGGTTTAAGATGGAGTAATTTTACCAATCTATCACTCACTAAAAAGTCATAATTACATCCATCGTCTAGGAGAACCACTATTCTCTGTCTATTCACAAATCCATATACCTTAAAAAGATCATGAGGCCCAAAGGTATTGGCTGAATGGACAGCATTCACTATTGGCTCAATAGTCACGGTAGATTTCAAGGATGACAAGGTAGAAGCCTCACCCTCCTGCTTGGATGCCTATGCTTTTCCTTTTACTGAATTCGTCTTGGCAATCTTAGCCAAGAGAACGGGACACTTATGCCATACGTGCCCTGGCTTATGTTTCTTACACCCAAAACATTTTCCTTAATCAACTTCCTCTTCTCTTCGTCCGTCATAGAAGGAAATGGCACCCATCCAGGACGTGATTGGCTGTTCACATTCCTTACAAGAGCTTTACCCTTCCCTTTATTATTCTTAAACCGGTTTGGTTTCCTAAAAGTGGGTATATTGTTGGTCTTAGATGATGACCCACCCTCCTTATTGAAGGGTTTACGAGGATTCAATTTCCTCTCGGCTATATCAGCCAGCTTAGTGAGGTCCCTAAGCGTAGTCAGGTTAAACATTTCAACCTCGTACTTTACTTTTGGGCTTAAGGCTGCTAAATACTTCTTTCTCCTATCTTCCTCACTCTTTTCAAATAGTCTAGAGAGAGTTTCTAAAATCTGGTTGTAAAATCTGCATTACTCTCATTAGCGAACTGCCTAAACCTCTCCCAACAAAAGGTTAGGTTCTCTTCATGCCTCGGTGGCATGAAAGTGGCTTTCAGTTGCTCCACGAACTTAGCCCATTCATGAATAAGCTCTTTTCCTGTTTGTGACAAAGACCACCACATTAGAGCATCCTTTTGCAGATGCAATGTGGCAAGAGCAAGCTTCTCTTGCTCGATCTTGTCTTTGTGGGCAAAGTATAGCTCAAAATGGTGAATCCAATTGAGTATTTTGTCAGCCTCCCTTGCCCCATCATATTTGGTGAACTCCTCTTCTCGTCCCGCTTGTGGACTGTCGCCGCTCTAATACCAAATGTGAAAAACCAGACTTTTCGAGAATGCAAATGTGTGCAATGAATGCAGAATTTGAATGCCAATTGGCCCTCCAATGGGGAAGAGCGCCCTCGTGAGAGTACTTGCTTCTATTTCGACCTACATGCAAGGTGGGAGAGAGATGGCGGATGAATGCAATGTGGTAGAGATAATGCTACGTGAGATTCACAATGAAAGGGTGATACCCTTTCATTAATGTCCCTTGAGATCGCTCAAGTTCCATCTTCCCATTTACACCTGCCCTTATCCTATGACCCATGCCCCTACCATTCAATGCACTCTAATGCACCCTTTCCCTTTCCTGTTGCCCCTAGGACCTACACACGTGTGTACACATCTTTATTACTAATCATTGGCCAATGTTACATAGTTTTGGCGGTACTATTGACACCGCTTGATCGATCATAAATACAAACATATAACCGCACCATCAAATTGTAGCCTAACAATAATAAGGTTCTAATGACTATTAATTAACTAAATAATCATTTCTCTTGTCATGACAAATGGGTTTACTTCAAGATCCCAAAAGATTCTCAGAGGTAATGTGCACTGGCAAGGTATGCAAGATATCTCATCGCTATTGTGGTCAGTTCATGATCCTTAAAAGGATAGATGTGGCTTACAAACTGCAATTCTTGACAAAATTTGGGTACATCCAGGCTTTCATGTCAGTGTATTGGAAGCAATCGAAAGAAGTATTGGGTATGGAGATAACTTGGTCTCCTCATACGACTAGAGGATTGGACGACTTATGTGCCCCATGAAAAAGAATATCTTCTAGATTATAGGGTCCGACAGCTAAGGAATAGGGTTGTTCCATAGCTGAAAGTTAAAATGGAAAGATTGCTCAGAAGAGAGTTTTTGGGAAAGTATTGATTCTATTTGGTACCAATTCCTTGAATTTCTGTCTCAATCCTTCTCTGAATAATGAGGGGAGAATGTTATGTCCACGATTGGACATAACATGGCTAGAGTTATGGAGGTCAAGTTGACCACTGGTTATGCATCCTAGCCTTGGGACAGTTAGGACACATGGTACCTTTGGTACACTAACGGTATCCTAGGCTTGAGACACCTAAGACACCATGTATCTATATAAGTGAGAGCCATTACTCGGGTGATTCTTGGGGTGGGGCCTTCCAAGAATACCCAGCTAGGTTGAGAGCCCGTCCAAGCTTGTGTCTCCCTAACAAAATTTGTGCACAGACGGTGCTACGTGGTATGGGACGCATAGTCTTACCTGGGATGGACTATGATCGAAGGTTGCTTGACCTCCAGCTCAGGAGTGAGGTATGATCCTAAGGGATCTATGGTCGGGTAG
Organism: Dipteris shenzhenensis; assembly: GCF_047967505.1. Taxonomy (NCBI): domain Eukaryota; kingdom Viridiplantae; phylum Streptophyta; class Polypodiopsida; order Gleicheniales; family Dipteridaceae; genus Dipteris; species Dipteris shenzhenensis. Next base: position 25,366,895 of record NC_141612.1, read on the forward strand.
CCTATACCAAAGGTGTACATGTGCCTATACACTGACATTGGTTGATCTTGCAGGTAGCATGAAGATAGAGAGATGCCAGATCACACAGGCTAGTCGTGCCTAACTGGGTAGGACCTGTTTCAAGTATCAAAAAGAAAAGAAATGGAAAAGAACCAATCAGGATTGCTCAAGAATAAATTGCAATCCCACCACGAGTGTTCTAGAGTAAGCAAGGGTATAAATTATGAGCATTGATTGTCACATGGTGACACACTGTCAGCAACAACTGGAGTAGAAATAGATAGACCTCCTATAAGGTCATCTTTAGGTGCTTGCATTATGTGAAGATGATCTAGTAAAGAATTTCAATCCCATCCATTTTGTAAAATTCAAATCTCTCACTATGATTTCTTGACAAGCGATCTTTCACACATACTCAATAGCAAAGTGGCATCAAGGGCATGCCCAGAGATCTTTTATAAGAAACAAGGGTGTTCTAGGGGGTAACTGAAGTCCATTGAGGACACGTGGTGATCTAGGAGAGGTCTACAACACAAGGATCAGCAAACATAGCATGTTCTTGGTGGGTTACCTCAGTGCATGTTTGCTTAATGTAGTGTCACAATTTTGGCTCTTTTTTGTACTTGGACATTACCTTTATTTATGAGATTTGTTTGGCTGGATATCTGTGTATTCTCTCCATATATCACGTACTTGAGCATCCATTTATACGAAGGTCTTCGTACTGAGTTTCTATCGACACTCCAGAGGTGAAGGGAAACTCAGCCATGACAAAGGCTAGCACTAACGGAGAAGGCTAATAAAAAAGTAGTCCACATTCTCTTCATGGAAGCTACAATTGTTGAAGACTATATGATTTCATTTTAGTCTCTCCCAAAGGAGCATCTAAGTAAAAAAATGCTTAGACAATCTAATTGATAAGGCAACATGCGAAAGAATAATCACAATATGAGCATGCCACAACATGGACAAAAACTTCACAAGGTGAAATTTGCATGTCCTCTAATACGGCAGAAGCATATATCTAGATGAATCCACGATGCATACTCTAGGATTTCAGCCTAGTAATGCTTGCCATTGGAGCAAGCCAAGTATCTCCCAAAAGTACCGTCTTCCTCGTTGAAAGCCTACGCAATGAGAGATCCCCCTCTATATGTAAGGAAGGCTTTCACATTCCACTCCATTAAATACTAATCCCAATGCAATTTACTGAAATCTCCAAGAAAAACATAACGAAAACACATACTTTAGAATTTCAGCCTAGTAATGCGTGCCATTGGAGCAAGCCAAGTACCTCCCGTCTTCCGCCATGTCTTTGTGTGAAAGTCTGAAAACAAGCTTCTCTCGGTGACTTCAGGTTCCAATTCTGAGTGAGCCACTTCATCAATGCCAGTGGTACTGGATTTGTTCTCAGATCCCATGGTTGAGCAGGGCGCTTTCCATCTCCACCACTGCTCTTTGCTCTCCTCCTCCACGCCTTTCATCTACACTGTCACTCTTAGGTCTGCAAACTCTTATCTCAGTGGGACATGGTCTCGTCACTAAGAATAGTTCTTCTCTTATCGAATAGGCCGATGCCAGCTTGGACTGGTCCTCCCTCGTCGCTTGGTCCACCTTCTCCTTTCTACAATCTTTAGCAAAGTGCCCAAGCATGTCACAATAAAAGCACTCTTTTCGTTCTCACTGTCACTGTCAAGAGCGCCCTGTCGTCATTCTGAAGCAAAGTGGACCCAGCTCCTCAAAGGTGAGTGCCCTTGTTCATTCTCCAATGGTGAGAGTCGTCACCAACCTCCATAGCTCCTCAGAAGCTTACGGACCAGAAGCATGGCTAAATGGTTATTGTCCACCTTGTGACCAACTGCTGCCAAATTGATCCCTGAGAATCCTCGCCTTCACTAGGGAGTCATGGGCTGACTCTCCATCTATTTTCAAGTTGAATAGTTGATTTTGAAGCATGATGATCCTCCGTGTTCTTGGTCTAGCTTTCCAGATTGGATAATTGGTTCAGTCTAGCTTTCCAGACTCTCCGGAGCTTGGAATGAGTAAATTGGATCCCATGACCTGAAGTCTGCCGACCTGCTCACTGTAAGGCAACACACATGAATGTGAATCCTCCTTCCTCCTCGGTAAGGCCTTGTTGTTGATCTCCAAGAAGCCAGAGCTCGTCACACGCTTGGCTCTAATACCATGTTAGAGAAAAGGATTGCTTGCTACAGCCAACCCTTACACAACAAAAGGACTTGAGATCTCACAGCAAAAACTTTAATGCCAACTCACTTCGTGTGCTTAGAGATGTAACAATTTAGTCATGGAGAGAATACACACAGACATTGAGCCAAACAAAATATCAAAGTACCAAATATAACCAAAACTGTGACAGCACCTTCAGTAAACATGCGCTGAGGTAAGCCATCACGAACAGGCTATGTTTGCTGATCCTTCTGCTGTAGACCTCTCCTAGATCATCGCTTGCACTTAATGGCCTTGAGTAGGTGCTCTAGGGGAAGTGTCCTCCTAACCCTGCTTTGCGTTGACTGTGAGAACCTCTTCGAGTCTTCTGCAGCATACAGCCCCTCCTATGCTCTCCAACAGGAGGCTGGTTTGCCCCCTAGAGTAGGCTCGTCTCCCAAAGACTGATCTCTGTGAATCTGTTGCTGATCTTCCTGCTAATCCTCCTGTGCAGTGTGCACCACAATATGGCCTTTCTAAAGCAAGTAGATGTACCGCTTTGTGTGCAACCTGGATAGTGCATAAGCCCTGCAGAACTGACTTTTGAATGTGTCCACAATGGGCCTTTAATGAGGGCACAAGGCCCCTGAAACTGACCGATCAGATCTGACAGACTGGCTGACCAATCTGTCGCCAACCATGTCTGCCCCTGCTGCCAACATGGCTTCTATCCCAAGCTAATCTGCTCCCTGCTGGCGATCTGGAAGGCGCCTGATGTAGAGCCTGTACTGAAGGACCTAGGGGCCAGGCCTGTAAATGGCCCCAGCCCCCCCACTGAATGCTGCTGCCAGCCTGCCTTTGCTCTGACTTGCTGCTGTCAGTCTGCCTCTGCTCCCACCTGCTGCTGTCAGTCTTCCACTGGCTACTGATGCGCACTGCTTCAGCCCATGTGTACTTGCTGTAGCTGCTGTTGTACCAGCAGGAACTTCATACTCTGAAGCTAAAAGTAGATCTAGGCGCTGCCATATTGCTCCCACATGGCATCCTCCCTACAGGTCACTCTCAAATATGCTGAGGCACCAACCCCTTGAGCTGTTCTCATTTGGGGCCCCACAGGTGGGGCATTGACCCTATTTCTCTAACACACCTTGTGTTGGCCAGTGCCACACGAGTACTTTTAATGCTGAAGCACGTATTATCAGGGAATTTCCTAAATCTCCACTAGGAGGTCCAGGAAGGAGATGCGTTACATTGAATGTGTCTCACCCTCACGATGGCTTTTTCATCTACTGAAGGAGAATCAAAGCTCACTTCTTCCCCAAAGTTCACTAAGCCCAACAAATACAGATACTCTTCCCTGAGCATTTGGAGTTTTGCACTCTTGCCAGGTCCTCTCTATCTGCCAATGGGGCTTATTTGAGTAAATAGAGCATGACAGGGCTGCTCTGCAGGACTTGAGGCACAGCCACCTTCTCACCCCTTACAAGTCTGTGAAGCCCCATGTGCATCAGCAGAAGCCCCATGTGCTTTAATTTCAATTGAAATGCAGCCTGGCTGCTCCTTCAAACCCTTTTCATTCATAGAGTTTATGACCTTGACGGCCTCATTATCCATGCCAACTGTAACATACATGTTTGCTAGCATTACATATGGTGCTGTGCTCTGTGGATCTAATTCAAACAATATCTTTGCAGCACCTTCTCCTCTCTCCACATCAGCTTTACTGCTGCAAGCACCAAGCAAAGTCATCCATGTGACAGCAGTAGGCTTCAATGGCATGTTCACAATCAAGTTCTCTGCCTCATCCAACCGTCCTGCCCTCCCAAGTAAGTCAATCATGCAATTATAATGATCAATAAAGGGTTCTATGCCATGGTCTCGAGTCATACGTGTGAAGTACATACAACCCTCCTTAACCATACCCGTATGGCTGCAAGCAGAAAGAACACTAACAAATGTAACACTATCAGGCAGAACACCTTCCCATTGCATTTGGTCAAAGAGATATAGGGCATTCTTACCCTGTCCATGCTGGGCATATGCTGCAATCATGGCATTCCATGAGACAGTGTCCCGCTCATCCATTGTGTCAAACACACTCCTTGCATCCTTGAGGCTGCCACATTTGCTATACATGTGCACAAGAGCATTCCCGACAGCCAGATCTGACTCAAGTCCGCTGCCTGCAATGTAAGCATGCATTAGCTTGCCTTCAGGTAGGGCTGCTTCGTCAGCAGAACCAGACAGAATACTGGCAAATGTGACATTGTCTGGCTTCACATTTTCCTCCTGCATTTTTTCAAATAATTGTAGCGCATCCTTGCCCTTGCCATGCTGGACATATGCAACGATCATAGCAGTCCACACATATTTGTCTCGCTTGTTCATTTTGTCAAACATCATTTGTGCATCATCTAGGCTGCCACACTTGCCATACATGTTAACAAGGGCATTCCCCACAACCACATCACATTCGAACCCACTGCCAGCGATGCAAACATGAACACGTTTTCCTCTAACAAGGGCTGCCTTACTAGCACATGCAGTGATAATGCTAGCAAAGATGAACTTGTTTGGCATAATTCCGTCAAGAAGCATTTGGTCAAACAGGCAAAAAGCATCATTGCAATGCCCATGCTGGGCATACCCTGCAATCATGGCATTCCAAGACAACTCATCCCTTCTGCACATTTTGTCAAACAATCCCCTTGCCTCCTCCAAGCTACCACACTTTGCATACATGTTCACTAGGGAAGTCTCAATTATGGGTTCGGAATCAAATCTATTGCCCATGATGCACGCATGTAGCCGCTTACCATCGGCTAGAAATGCCTTGCTGGTACATGCAGAAAGGGCGCTGCCGAAGGTGACCTTGCTTGGCATTGCTCCTTCCTGTTGCATATGAATAAAGAGCCGAAGAGCGTCCTTGCCCTGCCCATGCTGGGCATGAGCCGTGATAATGGCTGTCCATGAAAAGGTAGTGTGTTCATGCATCTTTGTAAATGTCCCACAGGCATCCTCCAGGTAACCGCATTTTGAGTACATGTTGATCAGGCCCGTGGCAACAGCAGTGTCAGCTTCAAGTTCATTGCTCAGGATGCGTGTGTGCAGTCTTCTGCCTTCAGAGCGGTAGCTCTGGCCAGTGCATGCAGTAATAATGCTGGCCAAAATGTATTTATTTGGTATCAACCCTTCCCCCTCCATTTGAGCAAACAGCTGGAAGGCCTCTTTGCTCTGCCCAAGCCGGGCATAGGCTGCAATTATGAAATTCCAAGAATGCTGATTCCGTTCATGCAATTGGGCAAACAATGCACGGGCGTTTTGGAGAGCTCCACAATTGCCATACATTTGTACAAGAAGGTTTCCTAGAAGTATGTTTTGGCCAAGTCCACTTTTAATTATGTGCTTATGCACACGCTTGCCATCCAATAGGGCCTTGGCACTCCCACACCAGCGCACAAGCGAAGCGTAAGTCACAGGGTCAGTCTGACTGCCAGCCTGGTCAAGCTGGTGCAGGATCTCCGTTCGTATGCACTCGTCAGATGTGGTTTCAAGGTGTGGAAATTCACCCCTCAGGGCGGGGTTTTTGGGATATGGAGTGTGATCCTGCTCCTTACTGAGTGCGAGGGATACAATGTCATTGCCACCCACCTTGAGCTTGGCAAGCACGGTTGCCTTCGAAACATCTTTGGGCAGATTGGGCGCCATCCACCATCGAGAAGCAGAGGGCAGGAGTTTGACTTTATCCATATTACAGTGGATTATTCAAGAAACCCATCAGCAGGTGGCGGATGCATTGTAGTTAGAGCATTGCTTGGATGTCTGCAGAAGCCGAAGATCTCGATAACTCTTGAGGTAAGGAGCTCTCTGCCTACAGCTTAATTTCATCTGCCTCAGGTGCACAATGGCTTTCAACCATTGAGAGGGAAAAATAAAATTTAGGTATGTAAGGAAGATGATGCTTTGTTTTTGTTTTAACAAGTAAAATCTATATTAAATATAAAAGAAAGAAATCTAGCTTCACCAGCTCATACCAATGCAGCTTAATTTTAGAGCTCTCTTTTCTTTAAGTGAAGATGCTGATTTTTGGCCATCCTAAGGGACTAATTGGTATTTCATATTCAGGAAACGTGAAGGGAGTCAATTCAGGCTCATGTTACAACCTCCACATTTAAAAGTACATTGTTGACTTACAGCAAGAAGATCCTCAGGATTATAGATGTGTAGTTAGTGAAGTTCACTGGTTATAGATGTAGCTGGTGAAGTTGACTCGCTATAGATTTGTAGTTGGTAAAGGTTATTACATGTCTTTTGAGTCCGAGATCCTCCTTATGGGTTGGGTTTTCATGTGTAGTTCATGAAGTTGACCGGTATAGATGTAGTTAGGGTGTTTACACGCTAATGCCCACCCACACAAGAGAAGGGTGTGTCGAGATTTGGTCGCCACTTGCGCAATCGTGGTTCGTTCCTTAAAATGGGAGGCGCCCATGAGCTTAGGCAACCTCAACTCCGTGCCCATCCCCTATCCATGCATGAAACAAGCTAACAAAGGCCTTTGAACCGAGATCCTTGCCAATAAGGAGCGCCCACAAGCTGTCCATTGTCATGAAGTGTCATTATTACTTCCATTAAGTAATAATGTTGTCCATTTGGTGTGTAACCACGTAGTGCCTATCCCTTCTCTCGCGTGGACGGGCACTGGGCAGCATGTATCCACCCTTAAATTAGTTGTTAATGGGAGTTAAAGGTTGCCTTTCCTTGTACTATCTCAACTACTTTTCCAGTCATTAAAGTAGGGCCATAATAATTTTTTGCCGCCTTGTTTGTCATGCAATCTCTTTCAAAGTTAAATATGATTAACATTTTGATTGATGGTAATGCATGGATTAAGCCCTAATGACATGGTGGGAAAAGGGCATTTATGGGAAAAAATAATTCCCCATGTCGGGTTACAGTTATCTCCTGGCATGTTAGAGGCTGCTACCATAGAGTCAAATTGATTCTCTATGTTAAATATCATATTGTTTGGTGAAAATGTGGATTTTATGTCATTTTCAACCCTTAAATGCTTCACAAAGTCTTTTATCTCTCAAAACCATTCAACTCAAGAGCTATATGGTTTTGTGAAATAAACGTGGAGGAACACATGTGACATTGGCATTAAATATCCCATTTTCCACAAAACTAACACAATGTCATAAGGCCTTGAGTTTGTAATTAGTGAATGATTTATTTTTAGTATAGTAAAGTTTAAATGCCCTTCTATTAGCACTACCTTCGAGGTTAATGGCTTATTGGATGCTTTATTTTCGAGTTTTATTCTAAAAAATTTTCTTAATTGTATTTTGTTCTCTCTCTTGAAAAACTCCTAGAGAGCACCCTTCTCCCACTCCCTTCTGTTAATAGCCCCTATCTTTCCAATGCCTCTTGTATGCTTATCTCATACCAATTGATTTGGGGGAGAAGGAACTCTAAGCTCTATCAAGTTAGGGAAAGTTATTGATAAGGTTGGCAATATTATGAAAGTCAAGGAAGTTCATCGCCATGCGTCTAAACATCACACGCCTATCAAGCTTAGAGGATGTTTTTCCTTCACAACCTCTAGGCCAAACCTAGTCATGAGAGTGCAATTCCTTATTGGAGATTGGGATCTATACTTGATGTTGAGCTTCTAGATGAGCAAGGCTTGCCATCTTTTTGGAAGGGAGAACTAAGAAACCTCTTGGTTCCTCAAAGCAATGGACTATGCATGAAGCAAGATACTCAAAAGACGGTAAAGAGCTTGTTTGTCGCTCAAACTCAAGAGATTATGTTCTCAAAAAAAGAAAGGATGTCAAACTTCATTCCATTCTCATAGCTTCCTTTCACATTGCAAGCTCCTTGCAAAGTTGCGTGATATGCAAAGATACCTTTGGAATCGATTAGGAATCACTTGGTGCGATTAGGAATGAGATCTATTTACCTCTTTTTATTAGGCGAATCACCATCCTTTTATGTTATAGAATGATGGTTTGTATTGATCTTGACTTGACCTTGACTCAAGATTTAAAAAAAAACAATATGCAACCCCTTGAATGGAGGTTTCAACACTGTTGATATTTGACTTAAAAAGGTTGATGAATGCTATTGTATCATGACAAAGGTGACATTGTGCTATGTATTCCTTGGTCTCCAAGACTTTCCTTTGACAATATATTTGTAGACTCAACATGATGTATGAGAATATAAGAGTGACCCCAAGTTCTCAAGAAACCAATTAAGTCTTTGATGTATGGTAGCATCTAAAGCTTGTAAGCATTTGAAGATCACTTCCTTTTGGATCCAATAAAATATATACTTCCGAAGACAATCCATTTGTTATTAGAACTCAACCATCCAGCATTTTTCTTTGAATTACTGCAAGATGAGCTTGATACTTTGCAAAAAAATCCCAAAATAGTCGTCAAGGCATCCAACGTGGTTCAACAACTAGTAATGGAGCATTTTTTATCATCGGATGTTGAGGGGAAAGAGAGGCCTTCCACTTTATTAAGCTCAACTAGTCCTTGGAGCACTAATGAAAGATTTAGTTATCAATGCAAAAAGTAAAGGGGCTAAAAGGAACCCCTATTATGTTGACATTTGTAAAGTGGTCACCTATGCTCCCATTAATCATGACTATGGCTACTACCTTGCTAGTAGCTACTATGTTTAAGAGGGCATGCGAACAACATTTATGTAGAATTCTCTAAATCTAATATGTCTCACAACACTTAGGATGAAGTTTGACTCAACCCTAAGATACACATTGTCGAAGTCAACATTAATAAGGACATATTGTCCCGTTTCCATTAGAGCATAATCCATTTGTCCAAGTCAACATTGCTAAGGGCACATTGTATTAGAGCATAATGCATTGTCCAAGTTAGTATTAATAAGAACATTATTAAGGAAATGTTGTCGCTTTTCCAAGAGTGCATAATGCATTGCTAGGATGCTATTAAATACACTCTCAAATGAACATCCTTGTAGAAAACCATTTTGCTTAGATTTGAATACTTTAAGCATAACCGATTTCACCCTTAATAACATGACACTTGGTAGGGTATGTAAAAAGTGCATAACATTGTCAAAGAATGCCAATCCCCAATTTTCAACTTTTGCGACTTCTTTGGCACAAATTTGATGAGACCTTCGGTAATGCCTTTAGAACACCTATGTTAATTCCTTTAAACCTACATTCATGCCTTTAGAACACCTACCATGCTCATGCATAGTTGACCATAGTTGTACATTTTGGATATTAAAAAAACATAGCCAAATCCCATCAAGCCTAAAGATTTTATGTTCATCCATCTCAGTAAGGGATACAAATAGGTACTCCTCATGGAAGGCTTATTGAAGACCAAGGAATCCTTGTGAATTATCTAAGCTCTTGTAAATCCAAGAAGAAACCTACACTCTCGTTCCCATGAGGCATCACAAAACTAGGTTTGAGAGCCACGATTTCCCAATAAATATTGCACCTATTTGACTCAATTGAGTAAGCAAGTGAGGAGCACTATCCAAGGCCCTATCAACCAGTTCTTAGACCTTCTTTTCTCTAAAAGTTTAGAAAAAGCTTTGGTAAGAAATCTCCACAAGCACCTTGTTTTTAATATTTGAACGCGTGAGCCACCCATAACCCTTCTCCTTTGATTCCCTCATCTATTTGTAGAGGATTCGGACTAAAATTTCATCATCAAGTCATTAATGTAGGCCTTCTAAAACTCAACTTTGATGATAGCCAAGTTAGGACCAAGCTCTTTGCATTTTCATGACTTGGCCCAACAAAACTTATTGAATATATAACAACCCCTTTGATTCCCAAGTTCCATCTCCACATAAGGTCCTCTATTCCTTCAAGGCATGGTCTTACGTTCTATTCCTCTACTATAATTAAGGAACTTCAAAAAGCTTAAATTGAGCCAAAATGCCATGTTGAAGTTTTTCTAAGAGTCACAAGTAGCACAAATTTCCATGTCATAGGCAAGTGATTTAAAATGCTACTAAAAGAAACAACCTTCCCTAACATTGGTGGGGATAGCCATGATCCATTCATCCAAGCCACAAAGCTTACCAATCAAAGAAATACAAAAAGGAAGGTTTTTTTTTTGCTTCTGCAAGTATAGCTCTTCAACGAAGGGTTAAGGAGGAGTGAGGCATAGTTAACCAAATTAGGTGTGTCTATCAATGAAGAATTAAGGAGGATTGAGACATGCTTAACCAAATTAAGCTTTCTTATCAAACTTTCCCTCTTGTAAATTCATTTTTCCTATCAATCATGCGATCTATCCTCTTTTCATTGGACAAATTTTCAATCCAAAAATGCAATTATGTAGTTACCCAGTTTAGTGATCATTTATTGTGTTCCTCAATTCTATTGTGAGCATAAATAGACGAGATGCAAAATGCAATTCATCTGTGGTCACTTAAAAACAACCAAAGCTTGACCATCTAAATCTTTGAAAACTACTTGAGACTACCAATATTTTTTTACTATAATAGCCACACCATCGGATCAATGATATCTTAGCGATTCACCTAAAACCAAGTATGAATGAGATGGGAGCAAGAAGAGAATGGCCGCAACAGGAGTGAGGACTCATGTAAGGAAATTGGGATCCTCGTCTTTACTATAATCCAAGGTAGCCATTGCACTAGAAGACAAGGGTGAGATGGACGACGGCTTTGATTTTCAAGAGATTCGATGGCACGCTTCAAAGTATGCCAACATAGAACCAAATCAAAACATCCTAAGAGAAGTTTTGGAATCTAGATGTGATGATTTACACTAGCTTGGGAGAACTTTTGAGAACTGAACGTGATAATTTCCATTGACAAACTATTGGAACTTGCACCCCACTATGCAAAATTCTTCTAAGTGTGATAATAAACCATTGGCCTATTGCAAAGCTACTAGCCACAAGGGTGGAATTGACAAAAAAAAAAACTTGGGACAATGAAGGGACCATAATTGACATCAAAGGATCCAATTCTCCAACCGGTTGAGCATCTCCTCCTTCCCGTAGCCCCCCCGGCCTCCTCCACCATCGCTCCCCCTTGATACCTCCTCCCTCAACCTCCTCCTCTACCTCTCTGCCCCCCCCTCCCTGTCTCCCCTCGCCTACCCTCCTTGCCTCGTCTCTCCGCGTTGACCCTCCCACCTCCCCTCTCCACTTCTTCCACTCCCCCTCCTCCTCCCCTCCCCCTGTTGTTCCTCCTGCCTCCCCCACTGCCTCTTCCCGCCTCCTTTCGCCACCCCTACCACCTCCCCCCTATGCTTTCTTTGCCTCTTGCCGCCCCTACCACCTCCCCCCTCCACCTTCTCTACCTCGTCCTCTCCTCTCCCCTAGTCGGCTTCCTTCTCCCGCCTCCTCTTCGCCTCTTGCTCTCGCCTTTTCTCCCTCTTCGCCTTCTCGTCCCCCCCTCCTTCTCTGTCTTCCGCCCTCCTTGCCTTCCTCCTTCCTCTTCCGTCCTTACCCCCCCTCACTCCGCCTCGTCTCCGCCTCCCCCTCTGATGCTTTTCTCCCCTTTCTCTTCTTCCTCCCTGTAGCGGGAGCATTTGCACTTGTTAAGGTGAAAGAAAACCTTGGTGGTGACCCTTGGTCTGGCCAAAGGGGCTCTATGGTAGCACCCTTCAATCCCACGGTCATTAAGGTTCTTCTTTCCCCAGCTGACAAGCAATAGGTACAGCAGGCAGTTCAGTCCCTCCAGGACAAGGCGCTTGTGGGTAGAATTGTGGGCCTCACGCCTACACAGAGACAGGTGCGAGAGTGGATCTAGGTGAGCTTGGCATTAGAAGGAGACCACATCCAGGAGGTCACCATCTATGGATGAGGTGTTTTCCTCATCCAGTTGAGCTCCCCCGACACTGCCTCAGCACTTGTGGAGCAGAGTCCCATCCTCCTTGTCCCACATCTTGTTTACCTCTTTCCTTGGTATCATGGGCTCACAGTGGAGGACATGGATACGACACACCATGTTCCACATTTCCCAGTTACACTTCGCTTCCCAGGGCTCCGCAAGGAGTATCCAGCCATCCTCCCTTCCATTGGTTGGGCATTTGGCATAGTGCTCAAGTCCCCGCCAGAGTGGGCCGCCACCTCAGTTCTAGCAGATGATGGAGTCCCTAGGATCAGACTAGTGGTTGAGGGCCTAGAGTCCCTCCCAGAGTTGATCCTTCTCAAGACCCTTGAAGGGGGCACACTTTGCCGGAGGGTGGAGATTTTTGGATTACCAGGCCAATGTCTTCGGTGCAGACAGATGGGTCACCTCGCCAGAGATTGCTCTCGTGGCCTCCCTTGTGTGCCTCCCCCCCCTCCACAGAGTAGATAGAGTCAGCAGGCTCGAGCCCAGCATCCTCTCAAGTAGGAGCAGCAGGAGTCTCAGACCCCTTGGGTTACCCCCTCCGAAGGGGACTAAACCCAAGTTAAAAATAAAAAGAAACCAAGCAAGTAGGCCCGCAAGCGCCACAGGTAGAGGGCCAATTGCAAAGAGAGGGATAGGATTGACCGAGAGGCCCTGAAGGAGGAATACAGGAGCCACCTCCTCCAGCGGCGGCAGGGGCCACCGCCCATCCAGACGGTCCTCCAACTTCGGAGGTTCAGCCTCCGCATCCACCCTTTTAGCAGCAGCGAGCCCCAGAAGCTCCAGATGCGGTGATGGTGGAAGCTGCAAATGCTAGCCCGAGGGGGGCCTCGGAGGAGCTGATCCAGAGCCCTAGCGAGCCTGATCAGCAAGGGGGCCTGTGGTCCTTGTCCCTCTTCCTCCCCATCCCCCCCTAGACCCTTTCCCCTCTTCCCGTTCACTTCGCCCTCCCCCTCCAGGGTTCCCCCCGCCCCCTCCCCCCCTTTAGCCCCCCTCTTATAGTCCCCCTCACCACCCGCCCCCCTTCCTCTATCCCCCACATCCCTACCGCTCCCTCTCCTACCACCCCCCTCTCCATTTCAGTAGCAGGTTCTTTCACTTCGACACCTCTCCCAGCTAGCAAGGGAACGCTGATGCCCCCTTCTGCTTCCTCATCATAGCCGCAGGTCTGTTCAGGGAGGGATCTTGAGGGACGAGGCTCATCATCTTCCCAGTCAGTGGCTCCTAACCTTTAGGGGCACGGAAGATCGGTATTGAGCTGGTATACACACTAGTACGGTGACACATAGATACTGACTACTCGCCCTCTAAACCCTTGGAAAAATCACACAAAGTAGTCTTTCTGGGACATGCACCCACTCAAAGGAGAGCCTTGTTCCCGACTCCCCCATCCTCATGAGCTGAACCATAGTGAGTTGGAACATACACGGGCTCCACGACCGTGTTCGTAGCCAGCCGTAGTACTTGATACTCCAACAGGAGTTGCAGAGGATAGTGGTAGGGCGGGCAGTGGACATCCTTATGATTCAGAAGCACATTTTTTTAGCTTTAGACATCAAATGACACCATCACTTTCTCCCAGGGAGAGGTCCAGAGGAGTAATCCCCTGTGGTAGGACAGAGTGGAGGGGTCTACATCTCAGTATCATAGACTTTGGCTCCAGAGGTCTATGATCAGGGTGAGCTCATGGGCAGTTTGGATGGGAGTTCGGAGGGGAGAGGGATCGGGATCCTGAACGTGTATGCACCGCTTGGCCTTTTGGAGGAGGCTGTCAGAGTGTCTTTCGGATGTAGAATCCTGGATTTTCGGAGGTGACTTTGACAACCTGGAGTTTGGGGAAGACAAGCAGGGCAGAGCCTCATTCTCTGAGATGCCAGCAGCAGCAGAGCGTAGCACCTGGGAGTAGTTCATTTTCATGATAAGTGGTGGCAGAGACATGTGGAGAGAGCCAGATTTTAGCAAGACACCTGGCAACCTTCTCTTCTCCTTTGGATAGAGGAGACACAATGGATTGCTAGAGAGACTAGACCGCTTCTATGTTGGGGACTAGTGGGCACTACACAGAGGCGGATCTACTAGGATTCTGGTAGATACCACGATGTCAGATCACTCTCCAGTGATACTTCCCTTGGATCAACCCCACCGAGGTCTCCCCTAGAAGGGGGTCTACATTCTAGAGGACCTCTTGCAAGACGAGGAGATTCAGCAGGTCATGGCAGGGATTTGGGAGCAGTCAGAGATGGCACCATATGAGGGCTGGGTTGCGTGGGTGGCTGATGCGATTTAGAGGAGCAATGAGGAGCTGCAGGCTCATGCCCTTAGGCAGAGGAGGACACTTCAGGAGTGAGAGTGGGCTTTGAGAAGAGACCTCGCCTCCATCGAGAGGCTCAGGGAGTAGGACCTAGTGTCTAAGTGGCTTAGTGATAGATTCAAGAGCGCTCATCTCGAGCTTCAGGACACAGAGGTGCGGCAGGCTAAGTTCTCCTATCATTCCTCACGGGCCCAATGGGTGCAGCAGGGGGACAGGATGACACAATTCTTTTAGACCACTAGGCTTTGATCGGCAGGCACATAGATACGTCTCTGGGACTCGCAGGGCATCATGCACACTAACCCGCAAGAGATTCTAGACATGACCACGGGTTTTTATAGCTAGCTCTTTCAGATGGAGAGGATGACCCTAGCTGGTGGTCTTTGGCCCGAGAGCTAGTTTGGGATTATGTTCTGCTAGTAGTCTCATACGACTTATGCAGCAGACTTGAGGATCCTTTCATCGATGAGGAGCTTTGGGAAGGCCTCACGGCTCTCCTGACCCAAAAGTGCCCGGGTGAGGATGGCTTGACTCCGGCCTTCTTTTGAAACTTCTGGGAGATTATCTCGACCCCTTTCCATCTAGCTTGCCAAGAGATTTTTGACACAGGTCTTCTCCCTCGGTCTTTGAGCAAGGGGTGGATTTGTTTGATCCCAAAGGGGGAGATAGGTCAGACATCCGCCGACAGTGGAGGTTGATCACTCTACTTGATACTGCATACAATATCCTCGCCAAGGTCTTGAGTTTGCAGTTATGGCCCCATCTTCTCGACATCATTCATGACACAAACTGGGTTTGTCCAGTAGCGTAGCATCCTCGACAACATCTTCACATTCTGGGAGGCAGTGGATTGGTCCACGGAGGAGTCACAGCCATTGGT
Organism: Dipteris shenzhenensis; assembly: GCF_047967505.1. Lineage (NCBI taxonomy): Eukaryota > Viridiplantae > Streptophyta > Polypodiopsida > Gleicheniales > Dipteridaceae > Dipteris > Dipteris shenzhenensis. Next base: position 25,382,143 of record NC_141612.1, read on the forward strand.
GGCCATCCTTCTCTTAGACTTTGAGAGGGCCTATGATAGGGTGGAGTGGTCTTTCTTGGGAGGGCACTATGAGGAGATTGGGTTTCTTAGACAGATGGGTCTGAGGAGTTTAAACGCTATATGTAGGGAGCTCTAGCCAGATGCTTATCGGAGGACACACAGGCGAGGCCTTTCCTCTCTCTTGCTCAGTCCACCAAGGCTACCCACTCGCTCCCTTCCTCTTCTTGTTTGTGGAGGAGGCTTTGGGCTACTATTTGAGATCACAGGTGGTGGGTCTCACAGGGTTGAGGCTCCCAATCAGACAAGAGGAGGAGCTACTTGACTCGAAGTTTGTAGATGACACGGCTTTGTATGTTGAGGGCACCATAGTGAGTCTGGAGAGAGTCAGGGGCACCCTAGCTATTTACTGTGAGGCCTTAGGGGCACAGATCAACTAGACGAAATCTATAGATTTCCTCACAAGCTTTGAGGAGACACAGGAGATCCATGAGTGGGGGAGTGACTTTGCTTTAGATGGTATCACGGGGCCAGACAGCGAGATACCTCAGATGCCAGGTGGATATTGACATTATAGTGGAGCAGTAGATTGCCCCGGTCCTTGAGAGTGTTCGATGCAAGCTTCTCTATTGGAGCTTGGCCAAACTCTCCCTAGTAGATCGCGCCTTAGTGGCAAACTAGGTCCTTCTTGCCACGGCCTGGTATATCGCCTCCTACTGGTGCTTCACAGAGGATGCATTGGGTAGCTCTGACGGTTGGTACAGAACTTCCTTTCTGAGCTACATGTGGATAAGAGGGGTGCACAATGCCACCTCCTCTTTCTCCTCAACCTCCATGGGTGCTGGCAAGAGCTCCATATCTTGGTGGGGAGGCAGAGCATTCCTCCAAAAGGCTTGGCAACAAGGCAGGAAAGCGGACTTCATTAGAAAAATCTATTTTGTCTGTTAGTCGAAAAGGCGCACGATCCACAAAAGCTCGCGGGAGTTCAGTCAGGAAGTCACGCAATGCATGCAAATGGAAAGGGATGTCTAGAGGATTGATGGAAGTTGAGGAGCTAGGGTGACCAAACTGGATGTCACCCTTGAATGCACCACCTCTATCTCCATCACCATCGTCCTCCGTCTCCATCGTACTCTTCTTCTTCCCAGATCTCTTTTTCGAGGTGAGACTCAAGGTATATTTTTGACTAGGGTCCCTTTTTTGAAGAAGCTAGGTATTGGGCTAGTTACTATAATGCATGCCGCTCCCACTGCATCCATCCTACTTACATGCCTGTGCCTTGTCAGTGGAAGTGGAGTCTTTTTAGAGAAATGTGAGAGAACTTTCCTAATGTCATTTACAATTTTCCTCGCTTCAATTTTCCCTGAATCACACCACCGCCTACTACGGTGTTACTACACAGATGAAGGATTATATCGATAAGTACACCGAAGTCTTGACACTCTCTCTAACACACACATACACTCACTCTCCTTTACTTATTATTGAATTGCTACTTATTTTCTTTGAGGATTACTAGAATTCGAGCGAGGACTTTCATAAAATTTGCATTCTAGTGTGATGATTTATGCTCAAAAAGTAGCATGCATTGCTTACTTTTACAGTTGTTGTCCTACCCATGATATTGTGAGGAATCAATTGTCCTAGATACAAACAACAATTTCTGAAAATGTTTGGCAATGCTTTTGTAAGGGTCAAGGAAGAAGGAGGGGTGGAAGAAAGGGGTCAGAGTATGTGTTTTTCTTGTGAAATTTCCATCTTCAAGGCAAAAAAGAATGGGAGGAGGAGCCTCCTAGAAGGCCACGATATTGTGGCCTGCAAATATCATGGCCTGCAGGGAGGCTCCTCCTACCAATTTTATTTGGGCCATAACTTGGTAAATCAAACTCCAAATATGGTCATGTTTGTAGTCAAAACAAGCGAAATGATATGAATGGATCCATTTATCATGTTAGAGTATTCTAGTGATTTCGAAAGTTTGTACTTATCTTTGTTTCATCCAAGCTAAACCTTATCAAACTCTATATTTTCTTAAATTTTTCTCATATAGAGTACGGGTCCTTAGTTCACAGGTATATACATGGTCATGGACATATGGAGGTGATCCATATTTTGTTAGCATCATGGACATAAGGTGATCAATAATTTACCAGCTCCATAGTTTCAACATTTTATTCATGTGATCATTTTGTGTACAAAATGGGATCAAATCATATGGGTAGCATAAAAATCGATGAGCTACAAATAGTTTTTTGTGAAGGATTATTCTAGGAGGAGCTTCTATATCATGGGCGGGACTATTGTTGTTTGTATGTAAGTCCACAAAATAAAGAAACCCGTTCAACTCATGTGCTACCTTACATAATTTTGAGTGACTACCTCGAGGTGTAGACATTGAAAGCATTTCCCTTTTGTATCTATTCAATGATTTCTAACTTGCATGGATTTATTATTTATCAAATAATAGTTTTTCTCTTTGTATGTTGCCAATAAATTTTCATTTGGGATTCATTGAATCATTGTTGACTTGATGGACTTACGAGTTATCCCCAATAGTAAGTTTTATCTTTGAATCATACAAAAAATAAGTAATAAAAATATCTAATAGTGTCATGTAGATTCAACCATTTCTAGTAAAAAACTATTGCTACTATAGGTTTAGAAAAAGTTCATCACAAGCATCACTCGAACTCTAGGCTAGCTCGAATGCAATCGCTCGGATTAGACGGTGATGGGCAAGGCAATCAAACAATCAAACTAAAAGAAGAGTCGAATGATGAGGAATCTGTCTATTAATGATCTGTAATGAGGAAGAGGCATATCACAATGAAGGTAGGACTTGCAAAAGTAACACATATCAAAAGGTTTGATACAATGTAATGGCACCTATCTCCTTCTGATGGGAAGTGCAAATTGTTGTAATATGGTGGGTAGTACCCTCCATGAGTGTTAAGGAGGTCATGTATGCAAGGTTGCCTCCCTCTCCTCCTCCCCTTGCTCTTACACCTTCTTCCTCTCCCACTCCTATGCTCTCCCTAAACTCTTAGTCCCTCAACCCTTGACCTCCATGATCTATGAGGGAGACAAGTTCTCAACCATGTACTCTACCCTAAACCTTGGATCCTCCTTCTGAACCTTGAACCTCTTCTAGACCCTAGAACCTTCTTCTAAACCTTGGAACCTCCTTCTAAACCCTCAACCTCCCTCTAACCCTTAAACTCCTCCTAAACCCTTCAACCCCCAATGAAGGCGAAAGCCTTCATTACCCCAATCATGATGATGCACGTTCCTTTCACACATGTATGCACTATGTTTGCTTACCACACTTAAGCCTACGGCTCTCATTGCTAGAATATGACCCGAGGTCCTAAGCTACACTTATACTACAAATGATGACACCAATATATCTGTAGGTGGAAAAAAACCTCAGAACCCTGCATACAGAGAATACCCTTCTCTTCCTACGGAAGCCGTGGGAAAGAGCCAACATTTGGCCCCGCTGTCGGGGAGATTAGCATCTCAAGTAACGAGTAAAGATACGCAAGTATGTGTAAAAAATAAACTACCATGAACTTTTAGAAACATAGCACTCAAGGGTAAGGAGAGTAGATAAAAATTCCAACTCTAGCTAAAACTATCAGCCCCAAGCGTTAATCTTGGGTTACAACCTTAAGAAAATTTCTATTTCTTAAAAAGAAGCCACTTGAAGAACAAATCAGGCTATGTGATGGACACCAATGTGTAGAGCTCATAATTTCAAATGTTTCACCCTTTTATAGAAGAGCGATCGAAGCTAACCATGAAAAGTTATGGCCCAGGAAGAGTTTGGGGTTTAACCCTAACCCTAAACCCATTCCTATAAAAGCCCACTCCACCCCCTCATTCTTCTTCTTCCACATCTAGCCTCCATCCTCTTCCCCATTTTGAGCCCTATGCAAGACACTCCTCCCTCTTGATCGACCACCACTCTACTCCTATCCTCATTAGTGAGTTATTTTGAGCCCTTCTCTCGCAACGATAACCCAGCCATCCACCCACTGTCCATTTGCCCTCAACAATCATGTTACATCAATAACCTAGCCATCCTCCCCTCACTCACCTTGCTCCCTGCTCTCCCTCTCCCTCCCCCCCCCCCCACTCCTCCACCTCCTTCCCCCTTCCACCCCTCCTCTCCACTCCTCCACCTCCTTCCCCCTTCCACCCCCCCCTCTCCACTCCTCCACCACCCACCCACCCCCTCACCCTTGGCTTAAGGGCTTCTATGGCCTTGCAGCCCTAAACTTGACCTGACCACTAACCTAGGTTAGGTTAGCTTAACTAGGTTAGAGTAGGCTACATTAGGGTTAGTTAATTAGGTTGGGTTGGCTTGGTTTAATTGTCAGTAGGTTAGACTCACTAACACTAGGCTTAGTTCACTACAATTAGGTTAGCTAACCTTGATTTAGTTAGAATGTTAACTATGGGTAACTAGGCTAGGTTAGTTGGTCTATATGTGAGTCCAAACTAACTGTATAGTTAGGGTAACTAACTCAGTTACACTAACTCCACTACATTAGTTACACTAACTAGGCTTTACTCCGACCAACAGTTACATCCCCTCCTTAGTTACACTAACCAACAGTTACTCTAATCAACTCCTAGTTAAACTTCAAGTCCATTCACACTTGGACCAAGGAACCCTCTCCCCCACACACACACAAAAAAAAGGGCCACATTTTACCCCTACTTTAACCCATCGTAACTCATCCATTTGGGACCCAAAATGGACCGTGATTGAACCACGATTTCACACATGAGAACACCACACTATAGGGAATTTCTACACCCCATTTCACACCATTTTGTCATCCCTAGAACTTTCTAATTTGCACCCCCATGTGGGCCCATTTTCACACTAATTTGCTCATAAATTTCTGCCGTGACCTTTGATTGACGATCTGTCTACACCGGCACATTTCCCTACTCATGTGGGACAATCCTAGGCACATTCTTAACATGACGGTCCCTACTACACAAATGCATCTCTAGCCCCCCTAGCACACTTACATCAACACTCGCACTTGCGGCAGAGGTACCCATTCCACATCTCGACGATTTTGCATGCAACTACGCTCTAGCCAACACCTCTGACAACCCTCTGCCCCTAATTCCCCCCCTAAAATTCAGCTAATCCCTTTGACTCCTCCATGACATGACATAGCAGATTATCATTGCGATGATGGTGACCTTGAATTCGAAGTGGATGGGAACACTTTCTTTAACCCTCACAACAATTTTGGCCACAACAATAACAATCAAGGCAAGCGCCCACTGGGCAAACTTGAACTTCCCAAATACAATGGTCGAGGCGATCCAACAAGATTTCTCCAGCATTTTGATGTCGTATGCCAAGCTGGAGGAAGTCAATCCAATGAAACCAAGGTCGCATGGTTTCTCATGGCCTTAACCAATGAAGCCTCAAAATGGTACCTATACCTCCTAATGGAAGGAAGAGCCACATGGGACCTATTGCTGCTGCAAATTGAATTCAAGAGGCACTTTCAAATGGAGAGACTACAAGATGATCCTGCTTTCCAACTAAGCAAGCTCTGTAAAAACGTCTAATGAAGATCATCACCTAGAGGTCATGACCATGAAGCTAAGAGAAGATTCTTGAGATATGGTGCCATGAGCACATAATTAGAGGCTAAGGTATGGTATAGGAATGTATTAAAGTAGCCACCCTAGGATGTGGACTACATGATGTGAGGATGTGGATCGAGGACATCCACTAGGAGAGATGTGGATCAGAGGATCCCACAGGTGTTGACTATTCAAAGAAGCCTATTATGTATTGTTGATTATAGAGATTTGGAATAGATTGATTCATAGTTGTGAAGGACAAATTGATGTAATGGGTCAATAACAAGATCTATGGTTGTGAGTGTGATCACATGAGTGAGTGTGTGAACACATGTGTGTGTGTAGGTGTAGGTGTGACTGATGATGATGTGTCAGTTAGTAGGTGTGAATGAGTGAATCTAGAAGTGTGGTGTGTGACTGAGAGATAATTGTGGATCTAGAGATGCTCTCTTGAGCTCACATATGATGCCACTCTTGGATGTAACTTGTGCCTATATATTGGGCATATCTCTCATGAATAAATCTCTCTTTTTCATCATCTTGGTATCTCCATCTTGTCTCCATGCTACTCCAACATGTGGTATCAGAGCCATACTATCCTCCTTGAGCCACCATGCCCTCCTTGAGCCACATCATCATCTTTCTCTTCGCCCTCGACCTTCTTCTTTCATTCTTCCCTCTTATGCCAAATTTTCCTTAAGCTTGTCCCTCTACATGCAACTATTCCCCGAGCCCTTTGAGCTGTAGAACCACCTCCCTAGGGCGCACTTCCACTTAGAAGCATTTTACAAAATTTTGCTCGTGCTGCCCGTGCTGACAACTTCTTCACCCGGTGACATTTTGCAAAATTCTGTCTGTAGACTCAACCATTTGCAAAACCCTCTTAGGCACAGCTGGGCAGTGCTATGAGGTAGCTCCTGTCCAAAGATGAGCTCATCTAGTCAACTAAGAGAGAGGAGAAAACGTGAAGAAACTAGTCCAATTTGTAGCAACTCCACCCATCGACGTGACGTGACATTGCGTGATTTCTTGCTAGAGGATCTTCTTTGCTATTCGAGGCTTCTTTTGCCACCAAAAGTCCCTTCATAACCTCTATAATCAAGGTGAATTCCACCCTCCAATAGATCTTTATCTTTGCAATCAAATTTCTTGATATTTTGGTTAAAGACAGTTGACCAGGGAGTCAAAGTTTGGGGCTTTTATACTCAACTGAAAGTTTTGAATATGTTTACTGTGTTTCACCACAAGAACTTAGTGATGAAGCTTACATTCATCATTATACTCTTGCTTTCCTATGTGAATGATGTGATGCTTGTGCTCTCAAAGAATGTGTTCTCAAGTTCCACTTGTTTGAGTCTATTTATGAAACATTGGAAGGCATTAGACACTGCCCATGTGGTAAGACCTTGCCTAGAAGGAAAGCTTTGCTTCATTGACACCAACCACAAGGAAATGGACAAGCATGTTCATGACTCTGATACAATGGTGGCTTGGAAACGACGTCGGACAAGGATTGCTATCAAAGGGGGAATCTTCCCCATGTCTCCAAAATATTAGACTTTTGTGTATGGTCAATAACGTTCTCTACCCTGGGATGTCCCCCTTAAATGATTGTTAGTTTTATGTGTGAGTTCCTTGACCTATGGAGACTTCCCATGCATAGTCATGGTCTATCTCCCAATTGTAAACCAAGAGACCAAATTTAGAGTGAGATTATGTTGGTGGGCTGAGGATGCCCAAATGAGTCTACTATTGATGCAACTAGAGTGAGTTTAGGTTGTGGATCATGTGTGTTACCACTAGAGCTGGGCAAGCCATGAAGTTTCCCATGGACTATTGCTAGGGTTGAGGTCATCAATTTGTGGGGGGGTATGTAGGACAAATTGCTGAAATGCATCAATAACAAGGTCTATGGTTGTGAGTGTGATCACATGAGTGAGTGTGTGAACACATGTGTGTATGTAGGTGTGGCTGAGTTAGATGTGACTGATGATGATGTGTCAGTTAGGTGTGAATGAGTGAATCTAGGAGTGTGGTGTGTGATTGAGAGATAATTGTGGATCTAGAGATGCTCTCTTGATCTCACATATGATGTCACTCTTGGATGTAACTTGTGCCTATATATTGGGAATATCTCTCATGAATAAATATCTCTTTTTCATCATTTTGGTATCTCCATCTTTTCTCCATGCTACTCCAACAAGTTACTCATCATCTCTTTCATGGAGTTTCCTCTATGCTTTGAGCCTCCGTAGTTCATATGTTCATCTAGTTACACTAGGTTTAGCACGATCTTACATTCTTTGACATGGTATCAAAGTAGGTTTTAGCTAAGCCTAGATTAGTTTTAGGCCATTGAGAGAGAGATCTAAGAATCCTTAGGTAGATAGAGATTTCCATTCTTTGAGAGAGATGTTTTTCTTGGATAGGAAATTCTTTGATTAGCATTGAGATTTCATTGTTAGAATTCCATTTCATCCCTTGAGAAATCTCATTCAAGAGAGTGTGTTTGTCTTAAGGAAAAGACTCTAATCTATGAGGCAGTTTGGAAGAAAGGTTCTCCATCAACAAGCTTCATCCACGATGGACTTCCCATAGCTTGATCTCTCGTGCAGCTCCGGTTCGCCTCCATCAATGGAACTCTCGGCTCCCTCATCAACCCTTCTTCAACTAGAAGGTAATGCAGCCACCAAAGCCAATGAGCACAAGGGCAGAGCAATGCAGAGACCTCATGATCTTTATACAAGCCAAGAAGCAGCAACTGCCAGAGACACACCAATATGCAACCACACTTAGCAACAATAGATGGGCAAACACCCTCTTCATTTTTGACTCTGAGAACACCTATGACTAGTGGCTGCTCCAAACAGCGCTACTTCAAGCGACAAGAAGGCTCAAATGCCTCTAAGTGGCTCCTACAGCTTTAATGAGATAGCTCCCAATGCCTTGGCTCCAACCATTGATGATGAGCCAGACGGACAACCACTTCACAGCAACTCTAGCTCTACTATACTGCATAAAACTCATCGACCTCGTCCAAAGAGCGGCCTACAGTAGCTTCACCTCTTGTAGCAACTCAAGCTCAACTTGCAAGACAACCATGAACTAAGTCGAGCCTCTAGCTCCTGAAATGCCCATGCGACTAGCAAGGCCCATTAACAATGCTACACCATCAACGCCTTCGACGCAGACGCATAGCACACAGAAACATTTCTTAGCAGAACTCTTCTAAGTTCTACACCTTGGGACACATGGCAAATAGGGTTAGTCAAGTAAACCCACCGAGGTGAGGTTAGGTAAGGGTCTAGTCATGGTCAATAAATTGACACGTGGCATATTAGAAGTAACCATGTTTAACCTTGGTTGAGACTGTCTGGTTCAATTAAGTCACCACAGCAGTCAAGTTTACTACCATAAACTGGTTTAGGTCAAGGGTTTGGTCAACTCAGTGCCACCTAAGGCCATAGCCCCTACTAGGCACACTTGTGTAAACTGCATGGGAACAGCCTCTTCCACATCATCAAAAGCCTCTTCTTGATCAAAACTTCGACAAGCCGTAACTTGCAATCCAGGATGAATTTGCACACGCTCTGAAAAGAAAAAGTGATTGCCTTTTCGAGTTCTACGCATCTATAAAGTCAATTTTATTGTACGCAAGTAAACCCTACCATATTTGAAAGTTTCCTCAATTGGTAAGACCTTCACAATGGCAATACACACCCAAACTGTTGAGAAGTTCACTGGGGAAGGATTTCAAACTTGGTCTACACAATTGAGGTACCTCTTGATGCATTAAAAGCTTTGGAAGACTATAAAAGAAGACATACCCCCACTGCACAAAATGAATCTTGGAAGGAAAAAGATGAAGCAGCACTATCACTCATTGATTTGCACTTGGGTCCAAACATAATTCATCATATAGACTCCAAGGTGCCAAAGATGCATGGGATGAGTTGAACATAGTGTTTGGTGCAAAAGTCAAAAACTAAGAAATTCATCTTAAGATTGAATTCTATGGTTTGCACATGAGCTTCAATAAATCCATGGGACAATTTGTCAAAAAAATCAAAAGTATTATGACCCAACTAGAAGGCATTAATGCAAAACTAGGAGAAAAGGATGCACTTGCAATCCTCCTTAAAAGCATGCCTGCAGAGTACAATGCACTAACAACCACTTTGAAGAATCTCCCAAATCCAAAGTTTGAGGAATGTGTATCCTCTCTTTTTTAAGAAAGAGAGTTGAAGGCATCGACATCGACATCGACATCAACATGCAGCAAGAATAATGAAGAACAAGCATTGTTTAGTAAAACATCAATGAACTGTTACCATTGTGGAAGGATGGGTCACTATCAAAGTGACTGCAGATTGAAGAACAAACCAAAGTGTCACCATTGCAAGAAACTGGGACACAAGGAAGAAGATTGCAAATTGAAGAACCAGCAGGTCAACTACATGGACTCATCATCAAGCCATGAGCAGAATGACAAGAACAATATGTGTTGAGAAGCAAAAGCCTTGCCACCTTTAGCCCACATGTTTGTAAATCAAACCTAGCCACCTGAAAGTAGCCACAAGCACCCAGGGGAGTATTTGAGCTTGTAACTCACATATGACCACCTTGCAGTAAGTAGCCAATGGATCATAACACCAAGGGGAGGTGTTGAGATATGGTGCCATGAGCACATAATTAGAGGCTAAGGTATGGTATAGGAATGTATTAAAGTAGCCACCCTAGGATGTGGACTACATGATGTCAGGATGTGGATCGAGGACATCTATAAGGAGAGTTGTGGATCAGAGTATCCCACAGGTGTTGATGATTTAAAGGGCTCTCTCTATATATAAGAAGCCTATTATGTAGATTTGGAATAGATTGATTCATAGTTTCTCATTATCTCTTTCATGGAGTTTCCTCTATGCTTTGAGCTTCCATAGTTCTTATGCTCATCTAGTTGCACTAGGCTTAGCATGATCTTACATTCTTCAAAAAAGAAATGATGTAGGCCATGGAACAAAAGCTTCACATGTCTCAGCCGCCACCTCAAACTTATCCACGGTGAGAAAATGTATGGAGTCCACATTGCATGGTCAATCATACAGCAAATGAATGCCCCGTCCTAAGAGCCAGGATCAATGCACAAGCCAATCCACCACCAAGCTTGTGGTGCCACATTTGCATAGTTGGTGGGCATGATGAAAATAGTTGTATCTTCAACATGCACAACAACCCACCCCAACCTCAACAATACCAACCAGCACCCATCCTAGTGTACATACAATCAGAACTTACACAAGCACCCCCAACTCTGAGGCTGAATCCAGTTCTTGTTTGAACATAAGTCCTGCAATTACTCAAGAATCCAAATCCATGACCATATTCAAGAGCGCCAATCTAGCTCCTCCGACAGTTCCAATACAATAACTTCAAGCTGAGGAAGTAGATTCATAGTTTGAGTATGAAAGTAAGTACCCAGTGATCTATCTGGAAGGAGTAGAAGGTTTAATACCAATCTATGCGAATCAAGTTTAGCCCAACACATATCAAGCACCAATCAAGTGCTACGATTGTGGAGAGAAACCCTAGACCGCAGTCGTGGTAGCCCTGCTACTTTCCAACCACTCTACAAAGATTGTGTCATTGGCCATGCCTGTATGGATTGTCCCATGAAAAATAAGGCCCCACAACAAATGAGGCTAAGCCTGACATCCCAATCAGCATCATTGGGGTGGACCATCAAAGTCTAGGGGCAGCAAGCATATTATCACAACATGTGAATGTTATTACATGCCAGCAAAAAGAGGCCACCAAGGGCCCTAATATTCCAATTCAATCCCAAAGACCTCTTCAAAAGAAAGCACAAGTTCCTATCCCCCTACCAAGCAATGAGCAGCCAAGCTCATCCACATTAGCTCCCAAACCTCAAATAAAAGAAGCTCCATACCCTAATGCAGAATTGGAGAAGGCTCGTTTCAAGCACTTTAACAATGGGTACAAAAGGAACAAGCTCAATTTGAGGCTGAGAAGCAAGCACAAGATCCAATCCCTGACTTGGCCCCACCAAGTATTGACATATACTTGAGCCTCTGTTCCAGCAACAAAATCCACAACATAATGTACTACCACACCAGCTTGAAGGTGCCACACTCTCTAGCATTCTGAGTTGCCCTGTGTCAATTCCCATTGGAATCCTCTTACAGAATTGTCCCAATCTCTGGGAGAGTTTCAAAGGATGGATGGAACTAGAAAATTCCCCTCCACCTATGGAAGACATAGAAGATATCCTTGTGTGGATGGGTGAGAGAGATGACATATGCAACATCACTGTGCCTTTGATCCATAAAGCATATGATGAAGTCTAGGGCCCAGGCCATAGTGGACGGTGGAGCAGGTGTGAATGTCCTATCCAAGAAACTCTATGATGAATGGGTCTCCCACCAATGCAAAAGGCTAATTTCAACAAACGCCTTGCAGATTTCACATGCAAAGCCCTTGGGAATAGTGAATGGAGTCTGAACAAAAGTCGCAAGAGTCTGCTTTTCTCTTCAATTCACAATCTTGGATCTCCCTAAGAAATCTTATCAAATTTTTCTTGGACGTCCTTGGTTGCATGAAGCATCAGTCCTCGCAATGTCAACAATTGGATCCAAGCATTGTTGACCATTGACAAACAACTACCATATACTAGATCCCATCTTCTCACAAATTGATTCCAAGGTCATGCAGGTTAAACATACACTCACACATGAACAACCAATTGATCCAGAGGTGCCATTCTTTATGGTTGACCTTGAATGGAATAGTGACCTTGAAGAAGCTACCCATTCCAATAAGGACTCATATTTTCCTTGGGACCTTGAAACAGAGGCTGAAAATGCTCAATTTGAAGACCATGTCTTTGACAATGATTTAGCCATTTTGCATGCCCTAATGGCGGTCGGTCGGACTTCCCAAAGTTGAAACTCCAAAGCTGACTAATAGCAGAAGATCCTCAAGAAAGATGAAGGAGGACATCACACAAAGCCAAGGCCAAGCCAAAAGGCTGACCACTTTAATGATTTTGAACGAGTCCAAACTAGGATCGTTGAGTTGTATCTTACCAAGCCAGCTCCCCCAAAATTTGAGCCACTTCCTCTTGAATGGACTTCAAGGAGTATGCACAGCAAATGAACCCTTACTTGGGAATACTTTGCCATTGGAAAAGTTACCCCACAACTCCCAACATAAGAAGTTTCGAAAGTTTAAGCCACATGTGTGGTTTAAGCTTGATAATGAGACTTTAGAAAAAGAAAGTCCATAAGAGCCTCAAAAATTGGTTAATGATACTATGACACCCAGTACCCATAGCCCATGCCAGGCTAGTTCAACACCATCAGAGACTGATCTTCGAAAAGTGCTAGAGTATTTCAAGAAGTACACAAGTGGTAGTGTTGTTAATGATACTATGACACCCAGTACCCATAGCCCATGCCAGGCTAGTTCAACACCATCAGAGATTGATCTTCGAGAAGCGCCAGAGTATTTTAAGAAGTGCACAAGTGGTAGTGTCCCCATAGCAATGCCAAGGCCAGTAAGACAATATGAAGTGCAAGAAATCGATAGCATTGGAGAGACTCCAATCTATGAGGGACCGGCCAAAACTCGCGATAAACCTCGCCCTTGAAGGGGAGGAAGAGAAATTGGTATTCATTGGGGAAACAGCTTACACAAGAAGATGAAACAAAGCTCAAAGCACTCCTAATGGAATATCGAGACTGCCTAGCATGGTTGTACAAGGAAATGAAGGGAATTTCACTAGAAGTGGTAGTACACATGATACCTATTACGGAAGAACCCACCCTAAGGTATGTGGACCTTATCGAGCAAATCCAAAATATGGCACCATGGTCTATGACGAACTGGAAAAACTCTTAGATTCCGAATTCATCTATGAGATAGAGCACACTGATTGGGTTTTACCCATCATCATCATGCCTAAACGCAATAAGAAGCTACGAATATGTGTTAACTTAAAGAATGTGAATGCCACCACAATCAGGGATCACTATCCCCTACCCTTAATAGAAACAATGTTGGAAAAGGTAGTTGGTTTAGAGATATACAACTTCTTGGATGGTTTTAGTGGCTATAACCAAGTGCCATTTGCTCTTGCTGAGACCAATCAAAAACCGCATTTAGGGTATCTTTGCATATAGAGTCATGCCCTTTGGACTATGCAATGCCCCGGCTACATTCTAGAGAGTCATGTTCATCGCTTTCAAATGATTTCTAAATAAGTTCCTATAGGTGTTCTTGGATGATTTTTGCATCCACTCGAACAAAAAAGACCACTTAAAATGGCTTGAATCAGTTCTAATCAAATGCAAGGAGTATGACATCTCCTCAAATCCAAAAAAATGTCAATTCATGGTCACCCATGGAATTGTTTTGGGACATATTATATCTCAACATGGGATTACAACTAACATGGACAAAATCAAAATCATCTTCATCATGGAATTGCCTCCTCCTACAAATTCCAAAGGTGTACAGGGCTTTATGGGACATGCCAACTATTATAAAGATTTATCTTGCGGTATGCCATGATAGCCATACCACTTTGCAAATTATTAGTGGAATTCTTATGGGCAGAAGAGTGTGACCAAGCCTTTGAACTTTTAAAGTGGTGCTTAATCACATCACTTATCCTTATATCTCCCAATTGGGATATTTATTTTCATGTGCTTTGCCAACCTGGTGAACATAAGAAAGACTACCCATCCTACTTTGCCAGTTGATAACTCAATGATGTAGAGATCAACTATACCACCACAGAAAGAGAAGCCCTAGCAATGGTGTATAGTGTTAAAAAATTTCGACACTATTTATTGGCAAATGAATTTGTCTTCTACACTGACCAACAAGCATTGCTTTATCTTGTGAATCATCCGTGTACACTAGGAAGAATAACTAGATGGCTCCTCTTGATTCAAGAATTCAATTTCAAAATAATGGTCCGCAAAGGAGCCCAATACTACATTGGCGATCACATGTCTCATGTCAAGTTGGGAGAAGAAGCCACTAGAGTAGAAGATGACTTGCTAGATGCCACACTATTTCAAATAGATGCTGTTCTAGAATGGTGTGCACAATCATTGGGTACTTAATGGTAGGAAGACCACCCCCTAAAATGAAAGCAGTGGATGCTGCACCCTATCAACTCATTGCAGGACAACTATACAAGATGGGCAAGGACCAAGTTTTAAGGAGATGTGTAATGACACATGAAATCATGCCAATCCTCAGTGAAGTCCATGAAGGCATTGCAAGAGGACACTTCCAAGGGGAAGCAATAGCAGGAAAAGTCCTCCTTGCAAGCTACTGGTGGCCAACACTTTGGGCACATGCCTATGAATATGTTAAACGTTGTGATGTATGCCAACAGACTACTAAACCACAACACAAGGACTTCAACCCCCTAACAACATTCATTGCACAAAAACCATTTGAAAAATGGGGGATTGATTTTGTGGGTCCCATCCATCCAGTGGGGCAAAAGGACCACAGGGATGCTACGCTATTGTGGCCACTGATTACTCTACCAAATGGCATGAAGCTAAAGCAGTTAGAAAGGCAGATGCTAGAAGCACAACAAGATTCTTATACGAGAATCTGATCACTTGATTCGACTACCCCATTGAAATTGTGTCGGATAGAGGCACACATTTTGTCAATGAGATTATCGAAGAACTCTTGTCTGGCTTTATGGTAATCCATAGAAAAAGCACACCCTACTACCCCCAAGGGAATGGACATGCCGAATCCACCAACAAAATATTATGCATTATCCTCACCAAGGTAGTAGAACCATAGCGTTCTGATTAGGCAGCAAAACTAAATGCAGCCTTATGGGCATATTGAACCACACTCAAGGTCAGTACATGGAATACACCTTTTCATTTGGTGTATGGCCTTGAAGCTATGGTCCCACTAGAATTTGTAATACCAAGCCTACGCATAGCAGCACAAGAATGCATGGAGATCACGCATCCCTGAAAGAAAGACTCTATCAATTGGAGAAGCATATAGAGACCAGATTAGTCGCCTGACATGCCATGATAACAGAAAAACACAGAAGAAAGGCATGGTTTGACAGAAACCTTAAAGTTAAAGACATCAAGGAAGGTGATGTGGTCTTGCTATACAATGCCAAAGTCCACAAGGAAACACTCAAGTATCGAGGTCAAGGACCCTATTGAGTAAGAAAATTGAATCCCATCAGAGCTGTGTTGCTAGAAACATTGGATGGAGTCCAATTCAACACAACCATAAACGGGAGCCGACTAAAGTGCTACTACATCAACACGCAAGCAATCCCCAACAATAATGAATATTTGACCCCAAGTCTTCCTTAGTTAGTATTAGATTGTATCACGAGCACTCACTTGTATATGTTCATATTCGCACATATAGGTAGCATCAATCGATTTTAACCTAGGGCTTATAAGTGACACCTAAGTCCTAGCTACCCTATGAAATCCCAAAAAAAGCAAAAAAAGGATATAGTTAGTCCCTACCTAGTTATTAGGTCACATGCACTCACACTCTTTTCCTTAGACACATAGTCAATTGCATGAATAATTGTGCCACACACTTTCAATCCACACTCTCAAAGCATGTGTAAAAATAAGATCTCTCACAATACACACACACAAGTGTGATTCCTACATACCAACAACTAATATAATGATCAATGATACACCATATGAACATGGATGCAGGTTCAGAAACAATGCTACCACTAAAGAGGATGCGAAGAAAGAGCCCACTACCTCAGCCACATGAGACCCCCTCCAGAGTTTACAGCCATCTACCTCCTATCAACCACGACAACCATAGGCATTTGTGGTTCAGAGTGATAGCTCTGATGAGGATTCTATGCATGACATGGAAACACAAGAAGTATAAATGCCACCCCAATCACCATCGACCTACACAACCATTGAGTGACGGGGACCTTAGTCCTTGGAGCTTGTGTGGCCACCTACATTGATGTATGTTCTTTCCAATGCAACACAAGATTTCTTAGAGCAAAGGGGCCTGGGCAGTTTGTTTGAGAGCTTAAAATCCTTGGAGCACAGTCCTAGAATGACCACATACATAAGGGACTTTCTCCATTCTTACCACTCCAACGATGCACAAGTTGGCAAGTATGGCACCATCACTGAACATCAGAGCCAACTCAATTTATACTCGATCATACAATGATTCAGAGGGGCTTCTCACTTCCAACTCAAGGTGCAAAACACCCCACAAGGCCTGCTGATGCTAAATTTCTCGAAATACAACCTCTCCTTGTCGCCAAGGGCACCAAGTTCCATAGGGACGGAATATTACTTCGCACCATCATTAACCCTCAACTCAAGGAAGCAACAACACTCCAACCACAATCCTAGGGGTTAAGTGTGGCAAGAATCGATACCTCCCACTCCGCACATTTGTTTTGCTAAGTAGGCAGCTAAAGCAAGACTGGATCCAGCACTTAGTCATCTTCTTTACAGAGAAACTGGATGGTTCAGCTGTGGCAAAAAATGCAAAATTCCACACTTATTGGCTATAATCATTAGTAAGGAAATAAAAGAGAAAGAAATGAATCTTCCCTAGTCGCCAAAAGATTTTGAGGATTTGGGCATCCCCTTATCACCAGCATGGGAGCTGTCACCACCT
Organism: Dipteris shenzhenensis; assembly: GCF_047967505.1. Lineage (NCBI taxonomy): Eukaryota > Viridiplantae > Streptophyta > Polypodiopsida > Gleicheniales > Dipteridaceae > Dipteris > Dipteris shenzhenensis. The sequence continues at coordinate 25,399,471 of NC_141612.1, forward strand.
TGTCCTACTATCACATTGGCAAATGCGGATACATTGGAAGAAATGCCTATTCTAGAGGTAGAAAAGGAGGAATCGCCCCACGAGATGCTACAACTTAGTTCATAGTTGCAACCATTAGATCTACATCAACAATAGTAGCCAGATCCTAAGGCTACATTGGCACACAAGCACCACCCGTCAACATTATGCCAGTCAATGAGCCACGGGGAGAGCTAGTGCAGATCAGCAATACAACTACTGTACCCAAGTGATTGACTTACCATTGGAACAACCCCCATCAAGTACTACAAAATCATCAGGATGGCTACATGGGCACCAATTGTATCAATAGTATCATTAATACTCATCATCATCTATCATTCTCCATCATCAAGCTAGTCAAATGCTCCAAATGTCAGAACTATTCACTAGCTTGGCCAAGGAGGAGCATGCATGAGAATTGGAAAGATAGACTGTAGCAACGATTAAAGAACAATTCCATGAAATCGCCACAGAGGTCATGGTACTTCGGGCGCAAATAGATGAGAAAGAGGTTGAAGAAGTGTGCATGAACCAAGCTCTCCAAGCTAAAGAGAAGGTAGTCCTGGAGGTGACATCCAACCTCCACCAGAGCCAAATACAACTGACAGTAGCAGCAGTCCAAGCTATGGCAATTCTACAAACCTCCTATGAGTACTTCCTCCAAAACAATAAAAAACTGATCTTACATCTTCTTTAGCCATTTAGTAACAATAGGAAGACATGCATGTTGTTTTTCTATTTGTTGCATGAGCTTCTGTTGGTCACTTTCCTTCTACTCTTTATCCACCTGGAAATTTTTTTGTAACTGTGCCAAGTCTTATTTGATCTTCTGCATCTCAGTGCTTTCGTGGACCTGTTGCAATAATTTACGATTTTCTTCTTGTAGATAAAAAATATCAGTAGCAGCTTGACGCTGAGTTGCCTGCATCCGATTCCCAAAACTATGCACAATCTCAACTGCATGATTGAATTACTCAAATGAAATACCAGACACTGAATTCTTACTGACGAGTGGTGTATCCATTGCATCCACACCCTCCATGCTCTGGTCCTGAGACATGCCTAATCTTTTCTTTAAATCCATCATAGCTCCCTTTCTTACCAAAATCTTTGACTTTGTAATAGGTTGATCTTTATGCAGCAGCTTCTCTTTGCTCACAATAGGTGTATTCCATAAAGTTGAAGATAGTGATTTACCAGTCACCATCTCTACTGATTGCCAATAAGTGTATTTGGCTTGCACCAAATCATCAATTGTATTATTGATAATCTCATCTGCATCACCAAACAACTACTTTCCCTTCTCCTTGCGAGACAGAGTCCTCCCCTTTTTAGGAGTAACATGACTGAATAAGGCTGTGACATAAGGAGCAATTCTCAAAAATTGATTTATAGTGCGAACTTGCTTTTGGAAATTTCCTACAACAGCTTTGTGCACAACAGTGTAGCCCACGACACCTTCTCCCCTTGCTCTGCTGCTGCCAAATAAGCATAATTTTTCTTTGTCATAGAGTCATTGCAAACCAACAAAACCACTAGCTCTACGAACTAGGCGAGCTGTTCCCGTACTTTGCTAGTCATATAGGAATTCTTAGATGAATAAGGATTCCCAAACTCTGCCATCATCACATCATCCAAACACTTGTCTAGTTGAATGTCTTCCTCATAGTATGGCAGATGAAAAACTATAGCTATCAACTCTAGTTTTATTCTAACTCCCAAAGAAATTTCCCTCGCTGTGCACTGCAATGTCTGGAACTGACTCAAAACTTCGAGATTATCCCGCCACAACTCCCACGGTAAGCATGCAAAGTCATACAACTTGATCTTCTTTAGCCACGCTTTGTTCAACATCAAATTGAGAAATACTTTGGATTGTTGAAAAACCGGCGGACTCTCAAATATCTGCTGCTTTTCGATGTTTGCTTTTTCGGTGGTTCATCCGACTCTGTTTCGGTGGTTCATCCGACTCTGTTTCTAAATCTTCTGAAACATCTAGCAAATCCTCCTCTGGCACCTTCACCTCCATTTTCAGCCTCTTGCTACGTCGCACAGGTGCTACTTTCAATTTTGGGGCCATCTATTCACTTGCCATGGCCGATCGCAAATCAAGCTCTGGACACGACCTCGGGAGCTCTCCTCCATTATGAAGATCCACACTCACAATGGACATTCTCCAGGAAATACTAGCTTGAACACAACTTTGAATAGAAGTCAAAGCAAACTGATACTAGCAAGGATAAGAATAGCTGAACCCCATGCACGTCAACTGAAACTGAAGAGAATTTTTATAATGATGAGATGTTACTGACCGTAATCGGACTAGACAAACCGACCATGCTGAACATCGCATCAGCCTCCCGCCTTGGGTATGAAGAATCATCACTGACATGCGTGAAACGTTGCCAATAGTACAGACAGTACTACTAATGCATTTGAAACTTCGGAACTTGAATCACAGCTCCGCATTCGAATCTCGCATCGCTTCATAATTTCGGATCTTCAAACCTGCAAGTAGCCGCCACTGAACATAACTTTGCCACCATGCAGTGCACCACCAAAACATCTACCACAACCTCCACAGAAAGTGTTGGAGCATGATATGGTTTCAACCGATACCCATTGACTGGTTTGAGAATCGCATTCGCATACATATCCTACAATTTGAATGTTCCCTCTCCTAAGACCTCAACAATCTTGTAGGGACCATTATATCTCAACTTTAGTTTACCAGGATGAGGGCCCAGCTTATAATTAAACATCAATACTAGATCCCCCTTCTGAAACACCTTAAATTTGATATTCCTATTGACCCATGCTTGTCTCTGCTTCTGCTTTTGGATCACATCGAAAATGTATGAGCTAACAACACGATCTTCTTCCAACTTCAGCAATTGCTAGATCCTATGATGAGCCGACTCTTCTAGAGATAATTTGCATTCAGCCGCTATTCAAAGACTTGGTACAATGAACTCCATTGGAACCACAGATTCACACCCATATACTGGATGAAACGGTGTCATTCCAGTAGTCACCTTGTATGCTGTCTGGAATGCCCATAATGCCGAATGTAACTTCTGGTCCCAATCAATTCTGTTCTCTGAAACTGTTCTCTTGAATATTTTCTTAAATGTCTTATTTGAATTTTTAGCCTGACCATTAGCTTGTCGATGATAAGTAGTGGACTTCTTATGCACAATCATATGTAAACTTGTTAGATTTTTCATTACTTTGTTCAGCAAATGAACTCCCTGATCCGAGACTATCTCAGAACTCCCTGATCCGAGACTATCTCAATTGGACACCCAAATCTAGTCATGATATTATAATATAGAAGCTTAGCTGTGCTTGCAACAGCTATATTATCCCTCAATGCAATTGCTTCCACCCACTTTGTACAGTAATCTACAGCCACCAGGATATACTTGTTCCCAGTATACTTGGCAAGTGGTTTGATAGGACCCATAAAGTCAAGCCCTTATTTTTGGAAAGGACCTAGAGGTAACACGGGTTGGTGTGGCATTCTGTCTGCATTAGTTGGTCTTCCATCTCGCTGATAAGGTAAACAAGTCTTGGCAAATTCATGAGCATCCTTCAAGACTGTGGGCTACCACAAACTGGCCTGAAGTATCTTTTTTCTAGTGATGTCACCTGAATAGTGCCCTCCCAAACTTCCAACATGTGCTTCCATCAACACAGCTTTTCTCTCATAATATGGGACATGCCTCCGTTGATCAATGCCTCTCCTGTACAACACTCCAACTATGACGAGAAATGGTTTACTTTGTAGTACAAATTTCTTCCTCTGATCTCGAGATAAGATCTCGAGATAAGGACTGAGGTACCACCCCATCTATCAAAAACAACAACATTTGATCGTACCAATCATGCCCTTCCTTTGTACTGACAGAAAATAAATGATCATTAGGTAGATCATCTTGTACCGCCACAGGTTCTTCACCACTCAACAATCTACTTAAATAATTTGCAACAACATGCTATTTTCTTGGTGTATGCACAATGTCATAATCATATTCTTGAATCAATAGTATCCACCTAGCTAGTTGGCTAGACAATTGTGGTTTAGTCACCAAATAAATAAGTGCCTAATGATCCATATGTAGTACCACTTTATTTCCCAACAAATAATGTTGAAATTCTTGGAGAGCATGCACCATCCCCAATGCTTCCCTTTGAGTCACACGATAATTTTGTTCTGCTTTTGTCATTCTCCTGCTTGCATAGTATATGGGCTGAAACCAACCTTTAACAAATTGTTGCATCAACACTGCTCTAATAGCCACATCTAAAGCATCCACAAAAATATGAAATGGCAACTTCCAGTTTATAATCTATACACATTCTCCATGAAGTATCTTTCTTCTTTCTTAAGAGGACAAGTGCTCCCCAAGGTGATTTACTTGGGCGAATATAGCCCATATTCAAATAATCCTGTAGCTGTGAAGCTAACTCATCCTCCTTAAGCTGGCTCATCCTATAAGGTGGAACACTAATAGGTCATCCTATAAGGTGGTGGTTTAAGGATGGGTGCTACCACTAACATTTTCTCTAATAGAATGAAAGCCTTATGTTGTGGTTGTTCCCATGTAAACAATTCTCCCTTCTTGGTAAGCTTTGTCAGAGGTACACAAACATGAGATAGATACCGTAAAAATATATTATGCCACTTGATTTGCCCAACAAAGCGTGATAATTGCTTTAAGGTTCATGGTGTAGGGGCGTTCTGAATGACTTCCACTTTTTGTGGGTCTATGGTCATCCCTTCTTCTAAAATTATATGTCCCAACAAGACACCCCTTTTTACACCAGCAAATGCACATTTCTCCGAGTTTAAACTCAATCGTGTAATTCTACATCTCTCAAGACATAGTCTCAGATGCTACAAATGCTCATTCTTTTTTCTGAACATAGAAAAATCATCCAGAAAAACTCTGATGAAAGTAGTCAAGTAAGGAGCAAAGACTTCCTGGATGCATTTCTAAAATGTGGGAGGTGCATTCTTAAGACCAAAAGTCATAACATTATTGGCAAAAACTCCCCATGCTGCATGAAAGCTATCTTCTCTTTGTCCTTTGGAGCCATCCTTATCTGATTGTAGCCACTAAAACCATCCAAGAAACTATACATTTCATGACCAGCTACAGCATCAAGCATTGTGTCACAAAAAGGTAATGGAAAAGGGTCGGTTATTGTTGCTGCATTTAATCTTATGTAATCAACACATACTGTCAGCTTACCATTTTTCTTGGGTACTATGACTATAGGTGAAAGCCAAGTTACCTTATCTACTAGTGGGTAGATGAACCCGACCGTGAGTAGCTTATTAATTTCCTCCTTCACCCTCTATGCATAGTTTGGATTCATTCTATATCTTTGTTAAACCACTGGGACAACATCTTTCTTCAAGTTAATTCTATGTTGTCAAAAAGATGGATCAACTCCTTTCATATCCGTGTAATTCCAAGCAAAAACATCCTTGAATTCCAATAACAATTTATGGAAAGATTTAGAAAAAGTTGCATCTAACAAAGTACTAACATGTACCAACTTTGGATCTTGTTCTGTTCCAAGGTTCATCTTAGTTAAATCATCCTCTTGTACTCTAGCACACCTCCTTAAATGATCCTCAAATGCTGTTTTGGCTTCAATGATTGCTTGAATGTCAGTTTTAACATAAACTTCTTCCTTCTCCTCATCAACATCCCACTGGTCTGCATAAACTCCATCTGACTTCTTTTCTTTGCCTTCTTCTTGGGCTTCCTTCGGACTGAGACTATCCAAAATTGGAACTGTAGACATCTCCATTGCTACGCCTTGAAAGACTCTTGTATTGATCAAGAATACTCAGCACATCCACTTCAAAAATAGGCACAAGAAATGGATTTCTTTTCAGAAACCATTCCTCCTCATCATCTTCCACTTTAGCCACCATGTTAATGCCTTCAGCTGCCAAGGGCTGAACCCTTTTTGGTACATTCCTTGTTGGAACCATTGCCATCTTCTTCTTTTCTTTTCTGATGGTCACCCTATCATCCCCCCAATCCTGCTTGATCTTGGCTACCAAAACCGCGTCCTACCAAAAGTAGCATCGAATAAGACTGCTCATCTCCCTCCAATCTTAGGACCACAAAACTAACCATAAACGTCAATCTACAAACTCCAATCTATTGATTCCGTAGAATTCATAGAGGCTAAACCCTTCTTTGGTCCGCCATCTTTACTTGAAAAGGGGCTGGTTCTAATTCATTGAGGCTGAATTTCTTGTTAAGGTCTTCAAACAAGATGTTCACACTCGACCCACTATCTAGCAAGACTTTTGGTATCATCTTTGACTTATATTCCACCTGAATAAGTGCTACACTGTAATCCACATCCTCTATATGTGCTGCATTCACAGCTAGGTCAACTTCGAAAGACTCTCCCTCTTCCTTTTTTGCCTTATCCGTTAGGCTCCCCATGTCAACTGACAACTTAGCCAACAATTGCATTTTGAATTCTAGTACTAGATTAAGAAGCTAATTCAATGTGATATTTATCTTCACCTTGAGCAAAGCTCTGAAACAATTCTTATCGTTCCCTTGTAACCTCCTTTTCTGATCCTTAAGCATGCCAATCCTCTGCTGAGCCTCTTTGCAAGCCCCTTTCTTTTTTAGAATGTCTACTTTCTGGCTTTCATCTTGCATATCAGATACCTCAGGTTGTACTATGCTCCCTTTACTGTTAGCCTGATCTTGCTTTGGTTCCACCTCAATCACTGCTGGATTTGCACATTGAGGTTGTACTTTGTTCTTTGCTAGTTGTACTGACTCACCATTTTCACTTGGGTAGGTATATGTTGTGTGGTGTCCATCAATGCCCACTTAACCTTTTTCTCTACATTTTTCCTATCCAAGGCTTTAAGAACCTCATGTCAAACTTTCTTTTGCTCATCCCAATCAATTGGGTGTTTGCGTTTGTCTGCCATTGGTACTTTTTCTGCCTTTGGGATTGGTCCTTTATACCTTGTTATAGCCGATGCTGCCGGATCATTTTGTCCTTTCGACATGTCACTTTCTTGCTAACATCCTAAGCAATCACATAAAATAGCCAATACTGGCTCCATACCCTTCTTCTTTTGTGCTTTTGTCTGCTTCAATTTTCCCTATCCTTCCTCTACCCCATTCTACTCGAGCTGTATTATCATAGCATTGGCCTGGGTTGGTGGTGGACGAGGTGGACTTTGCATTTATGATCATGTCTGGTTTTATAAAATTGGAATGCCCCTCTCATTGCGATGTTTACACCAGAGTTCACATCCTGGAACTTGCCTGTGTCCAGTTTTTCCACAATATGTGCAATTCTGTGTATCATTACTTGTTTTGGCTTGTCGAGAATTGTTTCCCCAATTTTGATATGCTGGTCTTCTCATCTAGTTAGCATTCTCATTTACCCCTACTTGATTGGATGTAGGTGGTTGTGCCGCTACTACAGCAGCTTGCATGTGAGGAGGCAACCACCCCCTATAATTCAGATTGTACCAGTAATTGGCACTGTCATGATTTCGTTTAAGGCAAAACTCACATTGAGCTTTATCAGATGAACCGACTTCTGATAGCCCCATACTTTTCAAATGCTTTTTTATATTTTTCTCTAACTTTTCATCCCCTGAGAAAGTTTTTGCCTTTTTCTTTGACTTGGAGCTCCCCTTGGACTTTCCCTTCTTGGATTCCTTTTTCCTTTTTCTCTTGGACTTCATGTCCTCATCATCTGAAGCATCCGAATCATCTTCCTCGGACTCGGATTCTGCATCATCATCCTCACTCTCAGTGTCATAGTCGTTGTTTGAATCTATATCCGAATCTGAATCCTCTGCCTCCTTCTTTTTCCCCTTCTTTGATTTGCTTTTGGTCATACCAAATCTCTGTTGTGCACGTTGTGCTGTTGCGACCATGTTGTCGAAGTCATTGGCTCCTGCCAAAGTGTCCCGTCCTGCCACAGCACTTCTCAATTCCTTTTTTAACCCTTTTCAAAAGTAATTGCCCAATTGTTCCTCAGTCGGGCGGTCTCTGTGCCGGTGGCTAGCCTCTGGTTCAAATTTTGAAACTTTTGGGCATAGTCTTCTACCAACAGATCCTTCTGTTTCAATTGTTGAAGTTTCTTGAGGATTGCTTCTGGTGTTTTCTCTTGTCAGAATCTTGACAGAAAAGCTTGTTTCAAAGCATCATAGTCCGAAAAGTGATTCATACCATATTGAATGAACCAACTCATGGCCTTGCCTACCAAGGTTGCTGCCAATTGTTTCTTCTTGACCGCATCGCCAAGCTGACCTTTGAAACCACTTGCTACCCATCAGGTCTAAAATTGCCCAATGTGACTATCAGGGTCTTGTTTTTTCTTACCACTAAATTTAGCAGAGCGGACTCTGGGGTTCTGCATGTTGACTGCTGGATTGATTGGAACTACTGGTTTTGCTCTCCTTGGGCGGGGTTTGCATGAGAGTGGATCAAACAATTGCCTTTGCGTCTTTCAACTCCTTTGCCGCATTCAGTCGAGATGCCCATTTTATTTGCAAGATCACCAGTGTAACATGTAGAGATTAGATCCCAAAATCTACCTATTAGTAAACATAAGGTATCTTCATGAATGCATTCAAAACTTTTGAAAGAGAACACATCAACTCAAGATTGAGTGCAATAGAGATAGTTGATTGGAGTGAACAACTACATATTTCTTGTATTGCAAATGCTTCTATAACAGCAGCATATAAAGTAGGCATAAAACTAGGCAAAATAGAGTTCGATCAACAACATCATATCTGCATTTGGAATACTACGTGATAGATCCCTGATTCAAACAACTAACTAACTACATATGGTAGTTGCTTGCTAACTTGCAGAATTTTATGTGTACAAATATCTTGCATGACCCATAACTTATGCATTGCTCAATGGAATTCGACAAACTTTGTTTTCAGGTTGTAGTACACATTCCAAACTTGACCATGAGACCAAAAAATTATGGAATATGGATTTTGAACGAGACTGTTAAAACATTACAAGTGCTATGTTGCATTTAAAGCATGCATCTCGAAGACTATAGGATATAGCAATTAATTCAAAAACATCAAAATTTTGTTATGTACATACATGCAACCAAGTAATCATTAAAAAGTAGACTACATGAGCTTCTCCTCAACCCAAGGACACACCAAAATGAAAACATTAGGCATAGATTAATGTGCCTCCAATGTTATGCTAAAGTTATGCACATCCATTTGAGGGCACGCTCCATAATGTTTTTTTGATTTGTTGAAAACCAAAACGGATTGAAAATTTGGAATCTAAACTAGTTGGACTACTGCATGGTGGCCTTAAACATTGATAGTTGTTGGTATTGGTATCTAGATTCACCCTAAAATGGAAGAAGTTGAAAATGTGCAATTTGTGCATGTGCAAAGATCTTTTAATAAATCCAACACTAGTTATTTACAATTTTTAATTGTTTCTTTTTCCATGCACTTGCTTGTTATATGGCTCATAAGCATGCCAAATTTCAATACATTTAATAATACACAGCATCAAACCCAATAGTGTGCCCTTTGGCCTATTTGTGTTTTGAAGCATTTTAGGCCACATTGCACTTGTTTGGGATATCCAAATCTGCTGATGTGTATTGTGGAACTTGGGGAAAACCGACGAATAAAAATTTTGCTACTCCCATTAATTTTTAAATTTCACACCTCCCACACATCAAATCTTGGAAGATTAAGTATATGAGACCTGCCCCTACCTTGCAAACACCCTTGCAACTTGCACGCACCTCAATGTGACCTTGCGTAGAGTTTGGTTTGGCATTGTCTTCTTTCAGGTAAGTTGTCTTCTATTCTTTGCTTGCCTCACTAGAGCTAGCAATATGCAGCTCGCCATGGCTTGCAAGAGAAGCAAACAGAGGCTACGAGGTAGTAAAGCTAAAAAGCCTAGTCAAGGCACAAGGAACAGATTGCGGGTTGAGGAAAGAAATGGCACTATATCGAAACAATGGAAGACACTTTTGCAACATTTTCAAAGGGAGACACAACGAGAAAAAAGAAGACTCCTTGTAGCAGTACCAGGAAGCAATTGTGGATGAACCCGTTCGATCATTCATCAGAGCAAAGAACACAAGCTGTGGTGTCATGATTGGTGGGAGCATTCGAGGCAGTAACATCAAGCCATTCAGGTCAGTACCAGTCTCGAGTCTTCACAATCCTTAGCCTGCACCCTAAAGTTTGTAGAGTAACAACCCTACCAACACCTTGGGAGATTGAGTCTAAGAGGCAATGCTCTCTAACGTGAGAAATGGCCTATAGAAATTGAAAGGGGTGCACAGCTTAGATCAACTAGCTACAAAGAGGTTGACACTAGCCATGGTGGTGTCCCTTGAAATAAATGAGATATAGCTTGGGCCCACAATGTTGAAGATGTTGTCAATCAGAAGGACCAACGTGGCTCCAATGGTTGAACGTAGAGCAGAAGCAATGCACGATCATCCCAATCTGAGAAGTCTGTGGGTTTCAATAGAACACAAGAAAAGGAGAGACAACCTAAGTGCGAAAGTCATTGATATAGTGACAATGTTTTGGCATGAAAATATGAGAGTTTATTCAAATAGAAAGGGCATATGTAAAAAGCGAATGGGACGCAAGGTGTTTGAGGAGCACATCATACACATGCTTAATACAACATAGGTCAATGGTGCCTAAACCAATCCGGTGGTTGATTAAGCTTTGGGATAGTTTACTTGTTTCATTTCTTAAACTAGGCTTGGACTCAATGTGATTATCCTAAACTAGCCTGATGGTCGGAACATCATGCAACCATAGGCTAGTTCAGCTTGATCAATCACTAGTTATGTGATTGTCTTGAACTAGGTGGTTGAGAGAAATTAGTTGTTGTCCAGCTCAATGGCGTGGTTGAGTAGAAACTAACAGCAAAATATTTTGCCACAGGATAGCAATATATTGTTATTTTACTAAACCAGCCCGGTGGTTGAAACATCATGCAACCGTGGCTGGTTTAGCTCCATCACCAGTTATGTGATTTGTCCTAAAACAGCTTGGTTGAGGAACATTAGTTGTTGACCAGCTCGGTGGTGTGGTTGAGCAAGACTTAACAGCAATATATTTCACATCAACAAAGCAATATATTGCTATTTTACTAAACCAACCAGTGGTTGGAACATCATGTAATCGTGTTGCTTCAGCGCAATCACCAGTTATGTGATTGTCCTAAACCAGCATGGTTGAACAGACATTAGTTGTTGACTAGCCCGGTGGTTGAAATTATTGTGTTTCTTAGTACTTAAATTCATTAAATTTAATTTCTTGCTATTCGGGTCATATGCCACTATTTCTAGATTGGGATGGCTTGGACTTAATATGATTGTCCTAAACCAACCCAGTGGTGGTTTAAGATAAACAGTAGTTACTAAGACTGAAATTGTGAAATTCAAAAATGAAAAGCAATATGTTGTTATTTTCTAATTGTGAAATTCAAATATGAAAAGCAATATAATTGTTATTGTCTAATATGTGAACTTGAGACCGTTAGGTAAAACCAACCCAGTGGTTGAAATTGTGACAGTGTCCTAAACCATCCCGGTGGTTGAAATTCTGATTGTCCTAAATGTGTCCTAAACCAGCCCAGTGGTTGACTATCCTAAAAGTGTCCTAAACCATCCCGGTGATTGAAATTGTGACTGTTCTAAACTAGCCCGGTAGTTGAAATTGTGACTGCCCTAAACTAGCACGGTGGTTGAAAATTATTTTGCTTCATTATATACTTTAATTGGACCGTGTTTTTGCATGTACTGTGTTTTGTCTTGTTTTAGTAGTGCAAAAAGGGGGCTCACTGTACTGTTGTTCCATTTAAAAGAGGGCTCACTATTCTTTTGTTTCCGCATGTTGGGTCAGCAGACGGAATTGTATCTCATGTTTATGGATTAGAATCCTAACATTTCAATTGGGCAGAGGAGCTTTGAGAATTGTAAGCCCTAGTACGTCAGGAAACTCAAAGACAGGAATGTTGGTTGTTGCAAAATACACATAGACTTTGACTTGGCTCGGCAAGCTATGAATGACTTGAGATCTGGTCGTGTTGGAGCATTGCTCCATGGGGATTGATGCCCATGTCTCCCCGATGAATGAGGGGGTTTTGTTTAGAGAAGTGCCTCATCCACAAGTCCTTGTCTTCCATGCGCTCTGGGTCAGGGTGCCTATTGAAGACTGTGGGTCCCGATTCCACAAAAATGGCCTCAATCCCTCCCTGCTATGCAAGGACTAGTTGTCGCTAGCCTCCCCTTTCCATGGGCATATTATCAAAAGGGCTCTCTATTTCTGCTAAATCCATTCATCCTAACCATCTAAACGTGTTGGATATGGTTCCCCTTAATCTAGAGGCTACAAAAGGAGCAAGAGAATGAGGTAGAGCTATGCTTGTGTAGGGGGCTTCAAAGGCCCTTGAGCCAATTGGTTCTTGCATTTCCTCATTCAAGATCTTGGTCTCTTTTGAACTGGAGGGATCACTACATTTGTGAAGAGAGTGGGAGAGAAGTAAGGAGTCTCACTTGCAGCTTTCTCACATACACAATGGGGGAATACACACAAAGGTGGAGGTTGAAAATAGTTTTCCTCTTCTTAGTTGTGAAAGCCAAAAGAACTCTCTCTAAGTACAAAGGAATAGGTGAACCCTATATGTGGGTCTCAAACCAAACTCAGCTAACCTAGGTGGCATACTAACTGAGCCACTAACTAGAGTACATAAAGATAGATGTCATCTAGCTATTATTCATGGGCGGTGTACCTACTGCATTTGTAGCTAACAAGTCGGTGACATAAATGCACAATGGTCACCCTGGCATATCACGAGTGGAGCTCGATATCTCAACACTCCCCCTCGAGCTCAATCCCAATTCCTACACACCAAGCAGAACTTTGAACTTGCACAGCTTCTCTGCACCCAATGCCTTCGTAAATATGTCAGCTACCTGATCCTCTGTGCCCACATAAACTAGCTACGGTGAGGCTTTGATTACCAATAGAGCATTGTGGGGTGACCGAGAGATGAAGACATGTGAATGAAGATGCTCCTTAGATCGGGCACAGCAAGACATCTACAAACGGGTACGAATGAAATCAACGCCACTAAGCAGCCTAGAACTCAACCACTTCATTTGAATTCTCTTTCCAAAGGCTACTTCAACTGTTGCATCCATAGGATGAGGAGAAGAAAGCCGGATCCCTTCTTATTCTTGTTCTTGAATAGAGAGAGAAGAAAGGAGTGTAGTCATTAAAGAGGTTGGTTGATTGGAAAGAAGGTAATTTGGCATTCAAGCAAAAGATTCTAGGTTCAAATTATATTGTATACTAAATTTGAGGGACATGATACTAGAGAAGGTTGCAAAATATTGTTTAAATGCAGATATCACATGTGAAGATTTGGGTATCTGAATATTTATAGTCATTCAAGAAACATTCCATAAACATTCAAGAAATATTCCAACAATTTCAAACATAAATCTAGAGAGAGATCTAGAATCTGGAATAGTACAGAGATCTAGAGATAGATCCAAAAGAGAGAGAACAGAGATCTAGAAAGAGATATAAAAGAGAGAGAATAGACATCCGAGATTCTAGAGAGAGAACAAGAATCCAATACTAGGATCTGAAAAAGATCCAAAATGGGTGTCTTATAGGATCTTCAGAACCAGATTTCACCAGTAACTAGTTATTTGAAGCTATAGTATTTCTATAGCTCTTTCTGCATAATATTTGAATTTTTTATCATTATGGTAAAGTCAAAACATAAAAAATAAATTCTAAAATGCTCATTGTGTGATGAATTTTCTCATTTTTTGAAAGATTGTGCCTTGTATTCTTGCAAAAATTGTTTGCAGTAATGTCATCACAAGAAATATTGTCCATTGCTCTTGGATGAGAAATTTTATTAGATTTATTTGGCCATTTGTAAAGAAACATTAATCCAAAAGATTGAAAAGCTTTTAGACAAGATTTCCAATTGTTCCAATTTGCCTGATGATGCAAAACCTTGGCATATCAAATTTCACAGCATATTCATGATACTTTAGAGCTTCAAGGAAGAGTTTGGATTTTACAATCAATATATACTTTGCATGAAGAAGATGATCATGATTCTGATTCCAAAGATGATGGTATGTATGAAGGCTATCCAATGTGAATTAGTTCTAGATTATTTCATAAGAAATTGGAGAGCAAGCAAATGAATTATCAAGTGTTAATGAAGATCCAAAAGGGGTATACTTGTTAGATATCAATGCTCCACTCTCGTGTAACTACGCGGCGGGAACCAGCTAACTCTACTTGTAAGCCCCCCATATGAGGAGAAGGCGTTTGAGTAGCTCGATTATCCGGTAGGTCCTAGTTTGGACACCAGATGGGGGCCATGTGTGGCCTGATGGCTGGACGACTTCAGATAGAGTTGGCACACCGCCAACTAGGCTACATGCAAGTGCGGGAAGGCATCCCTTGACTGACCACATTGAGGGTAGATGGAGCATTTCTCGGGGCAGCCCACTCTCGGGTTGCGGGGCCCATTTGGAGCCTCAGATGATCCCGGATGGCTCTAGGCCGAACGGCGACCATAGGTCAGTTGCTCTATTTTGCGCACTGGTTCTATCGTATGGTCGGTGGCCTATTTCAAGACCGACCCCTAGTCGACCGTTTTGGGTGGACTAGGTCAGGTCACCCAATTGAGCCTAACCGACTACGATTGGTGGCTATAGAAGAGCAAGCCCATGAAGCCCATTTCATCACTGGCTATAGCAACCCTAATTCCCTAGCATCCAGCCTCTGTCTTCTACTATTTTCAGCATGCCATCGAAGCTTCTTTCACAAGAGCGCACACTTGGGAGGCAGCGCCATCTATTGTATCAGTTCTACAGTAATCAAATTTTTGATTCTCCATACTATCTTGTTTTCTCTCTTGCGTACAAGATCCTGTTATCTGTTGAGCACAGATGTATTATTTTCTTACATGGTATCAGAACCTGGACTCTAGCAAGAAGATTTGGTAGTGTGTTTCTATTTGCGAGCAGATTGTGAGAGATGGCCCAGCCCGCAAGATTGTGAATCCCACTGTTCGGCGAAAGCGAAAAGTTGGATGGCTCTAACTATCCACTCTGGAAGTTCAAGATGAAGACCATGCTAAGGGCATACGAGCTTTGGGACACTGCTATTGGGGTGGACGTAAGGTCGGGATCCACAGCCAATGCAGGACAATAGATAGTACCAACTGCGGATGAGATTCTCGCATGGACAAGAAGAAATGCAGATGCGCTGTGTTCTATTGTCTGCAGTGTTAGTGATTCCGTCATGGTGTTAATTCAACATGTCACCACAGCGGAGGAGGCATGGACGGTCCTAAAAAATCAGTACGAGACCACGAATCAGACGCGGATTCAAAATCTGGAGACTCAACTCGCAAACGAGAAGTTCTCTGAGTCTGAAGCGGCAGAGAAGTTCATCACCAGGGTGAAGAATCTGCATGATCAGATGACTACGATTGACATCACCATCACCAATGAGAATCTAGCACAAACATGCATACGGATTCTCCCACCAAAGTACGACAGTCTTGTTATGGTGCTGAATATGCAGAATAGAAATCTGCCCCTCAACTTTGAGGATTTCAGCGCGATGCTTCTGGAGGAGGAGATGCATCAAAAGACGAGGACTGGAGAAGATTCGGCTTTCTGGACCGGATCAAAGAAAGGTAAGGGTAAGGACTCTAGTAACCCATCTTCTTCTGATGATAAAAAGAGAAAGAAGAAGATCAAGCGCTTCTATTGCAACAAAGCAGGGCACAAGCAGAATGAGTACCGAAAGAAGATTGCACGAGAAGAACGGAGTAAAGAAAGAGTCTAGCAACAGCGTGCAGGTAGCACCAATAGAGATGTTCATCGCAATTGAGGAGATTTGCACGGAGGCAGTTCGTGTACCTGCGGTGAACCTTGGATCATTGACAGTGGTGCATCATGCCACATGTCCAGTCGGAAGGATTGGTATACCTCTCTACAGTCGGTAGGGAATGACATCCTGGTAGCAGTCGACAATGATGCAAAATGTCCAGCAAAAGGAAAAGGTACGATTGCTCTCAAGTCAGATGGAGTTGTAAAACAGTTGTCTGTAGTTCTTTATGTGCCAGATATCAAGAGGAACTTGTTGTCCATTTCTGCGATCATGGATCGGAACCTCAAAGTTCAATTCGATAAGAATGGTACACAAATCCTGGATCTTCAAGGAAAGGTCGTTTGTAAAGGTACACGGCACAACAACATTTATGAACTCTCATCTTTTAGTGCTTGAGCGGATGTGAAGAACACTAAGCTGTGGCATGAGAGGTTTGGTCATCTAAACCTTAGTTCTTTGAAGGAGATGCATAAAACTAGAATGATTGCAGACCTACCAGAAATTTCAGATCTACCCGATGTATGTGAAGCTTGCATGATGGGCAAGCAGCATCAGCATCCCTTTCCTAAAGAGGCCAGCAGGGCAAAGGCTCCTCTAGAGCTCGTTCACACGGACCTCTATGGAAAGATGGAGATGGAAGCTTTGGGTGGTTCCTACTACTTCATGACACTGATCGACAACTACATTAGAAGGATATGGATATACTTCCTGAAGACTAAAGACGAGGCTTTTAGTAGGTTCAAGGAATGGCATGTAATGGTCGAGAAAGAAATGGGGGGGAAGGTGAAGAAGTTGAGATCAGATAGAGGTGGAGAGTTCACATCAACTGAATTCGAAAGTTACTACAAAAGTCACGGAATCAAGAGGCAAAAACCCCTGCCACATACATCATAGCAAAATGGAGTAGCAGAATGCAAGATGCGCATCATCTGCAAAATGGGCCAGAGTATGATGAAAGGGGAAGATTTGCCAAACTCTTTCTGGGCTGAAGCATGTAACACTACAGTTTACATCCTGAATCGTAGCTACACGAAGGTTGTGAATGGGATGACTCCACTGCAAGCCTTTTTTGGTAAGAAACCTTTAGCTGCACATTTTAGAGTTTTTGGATGTGACTGTTTTGTGCATGTCCCTGATGCTACCAGGACCAAGTGGGAACCGAAGAGCTGGAAGTGTATTTCCTTGGGCTACAGTGAAGAGGCGAAGGGTTACCATCTCTATAACCCTGTTACTAAGAAGGTAATTGTAAGTCACGATGTGGTCTTCTCAGAACAGCCGCATCAATTGGAGGAGGATGCTTCCTTCCCAGACAACGAGGACCAGGATATCCATCCAGTACCGCCACCAACAGTAGACCGAACTCCCCCAACGGTGCTTGGGAGGATTCAAGACAAAGAAGATGAGGAAGAGCCTGTAGAACCACAACAAAAATGGCCATTCCCGAAGTGGGTAAAGCAACCTTTGGATGGCAGAGAACCTCCAGCCATTGAGGAACCATCCGAACACCGCTGGTCCAAGAGATTAGAGGAGCAAAGAAGGGCACAGGAACACTTGGCCAACTATGCTTTGATGACAGAAGTGATCCGTGCTGATGAACCCAAGTGTCTTGAAGAGGCACAGGGTGATGATAGGTGGATGGAGGCTATGCAGTCGTAGTATGGCTCCATAATAAAGAACAACACTTGGGACCTTGTGGATCGACCACCAAAACACAAGGTTATCCGAACCAAGTGGGTGTACAAGACCAAGTACAAGTCCGACGGCACGTTGGATAAGTACAAGGCTCGGATCATGGCAAAAGGATTTGCATAGGTACATGGTTTTGATTATGAAGATACTTTTGCTCCCACAGCTCGACTAACCACAATTCGTAGTGTTTTGGCTTTAGCTGCCCAGGGAAGTTGGCCTGTGTTTTAGATGGATATGAAATTTGCCTTTCTGAATGGAGAACTCAAGGAGGAGGTATACGTGGAACAACCACTAGGTTTTGAGATCCCCAGTCCAGAAGGTAAAGTCTACAAACTAAAGAAGGCATTTTACGGGCTGAAATAGGCCCCATGAGCGTGGTACCAACGAATTGATGCCTACTTTCTGCAAAACGGGTTTAGGAGGAGCCCATCTGATGCAAATTTGTATATCTTCAGAGAAGGAGGAAGGTGTATGATCATGGTCCTTTATGTGGACGACCTTGTCATAACAGGGAACCATGAAGAGAAGATCTCACAGACGAAGCCTTTGCTAGGAAGAGAGTTTGAAATGACAGACCTCGGACTGATGCATTTCTGTTTGGGGATTGAAGTTTGGCAGGAGCCAAAACAGATCTTCATTTCACAGCTGAAGTATGCTGGAGAGATACTGAAGGCATTTGGCATGGCTGAGTGCAAGACAGTTGGTACCCCTATGGAGGTTGACGTGAAGCTCTCAAACGAGGATTCATCACCACTGGTGGACGAAGTGAAGTATAGAAGGCTTGTGGGCAGCTTGATTTACCTGTGCAACACACGGTCGGACATCAATTTTGCGACTGGTGTACTAAGCAGGTTTTCCAATAAGCCCCGGGAGAACCATTGGAGGGTAGGGATGTGGGTGCTGAAATACATCAAAGGCACACTTGATTATGGCATCACCTATACCAAGGGCAACATCTTGACCAGATTCTGTGACTCGGATTGGGCAGGAGACGTGGACAGCAGGAGATCAGTGACAGGGTACTGTTCCTCACTTGGATCTGGAGTTGTGTCATGGGTCAGCAAGAAGCAATCCATAGTTGCTCTTTCTTCTACCGAGGCCGAGTACAAATCTGCATACTTTGCTTCTTGCGAGGCAGTGTGGTTGAGGAGGACTTTGGGGGACATGGGTGCAGCGCAGAACAAGCCTACGCAGTTATCATGTGACAATCAGAGTTGCATGGCGATTGCAAAGAACCCGGTGTTCCACACTCACACAAAACACATTGAGATTCAATATCACTTTGTACGTGAGCTCATCATGGATGGAGAGGTCAACTTGGTGTATTGTCCGACTACAGAGAATGTTGCGGACATCTTCATGAAGGCTCTTGGAAGAGACTTGCTGGAGAGGCATCTTCATCGAACTTGGCATTGGACCGAAAAAGTAAGTTCACTTGCGGGTGGACATTGAGGGGGGGTGTTAGATATCAATGCTCCACTCTCGTGTAATTGCACGGGAACCAGCTAACTCTACTTGTAAGCCCCCCATATGAGGAGAAGGCATTTGAGTAGCTCGGTTATTCGGTCCTAGTTTAGACACCAAATGGGGGCCATGTGTGGCCTGATGGCTAGACGGCTTCAGATAGAGTTGGCACACCACCAACTAGGCTACATGCAAGTGTGGGAAGGCATCCCTTGACTAACCGCACTGAGGGTAGATGGAGCATTTCCCGGGGCAGCCCACTCTCGAGTTGCGGGGCCCGTTTGGAGCCTCAGATGATCTTGGATGGCTCGAACGGCGACCATAGGTTATTTGCTCTGTTTTGTGCACCGGTTCTATCGTATGGTCAGTGGCCTATTTCTGACTCCTAGTCGACCATTTTGGGTGGACTAGGTCGGTCACCCAATTGAGCCTAACCGATTACGACTGGTGGCTATATAAGAGCAAGCCCATGAAGCCCATTTCATCACTGGCTACAACCACCCTGATTCCCTAGCATCCAGCCTCCGTCTTCTACTGTTTCCAGCACGCCATCGAAGCTTCTTTCACAGGAGCGCACAGTTGGGAGGCAGCGCCATCTATTGTATCAGTTCTATAGTAATCAAATTTTTTGATTCTCCATACTATCTTGTTTTCTCTCTTGCGTACGAGATCCTGTTATCAGTTGAGCACAGACGTTGTACTATTTTCTTACAATACTATCCAAAAGAAGATCCTTTTTCATAATTATATGGTGAATGCACACACTTTGCATTTGCACCAATTTTTGCGTTGATGTGATGTGGAAGCAAGAGAAGATACATCCAAATGCAAATTTTAAAGAGCCACAATTCAGAGATCCTTACAACAAAGAAGGTTTGGGATACATTTCTAAATCAAATCAAAGTAATAAAGCCAATGGTTATCTTGATATTTATGCACCATCTATTGTGGATTATGCAAAATAACTATTTTTCACGCGTGACGATGAGGCAAATATTGATGAGTATTTCAAAAGTTCATGTGTGATCATTTTTCCTATTATGAATGAACAAGTGGATCAAAAAACAAAGACAAATGAATCAAGATTTGGATGACACTGTTGATTATAATATTTCACCTCATGACAATGTGGATGACAAGGTTGATGATAATATTTCAGCTTACGTGTTGATGTTCATGTTGAAGAGAATGTTAGATGTTGCTATTGTCACTTGAGGATGATGATATTATTCCAAAATATCAAATTTCTATTTTAGATGTTCCAAAAGGTCAAGGAGATGCACACTTCAGAGTGCATGCACCTTGCACTTTTCAGCTCCACATCCATGGGAAATAGAGACGCCAATGAAAATAGCCATGAAAGGAGTACAACTCAAGCTCAAGGAGTTTGATCACCAAATATTCCAAAGAAAAGGCTTCCTAGCAACATTCATGGTGATTGTGGGGTGTCTCACGGAAGCCTAGCCTCATCACTCCAGGTTTTGAGCCGCATTCATGAGGTTCAAACACCAAACAGGTGAAGGTGTGAGGGCGCTCAGAGAGTTTGAGCACCAATCACCTGAGCCTAGGAGTGGCGAGGCTAACACAAGCGCTATTTGAGAACCGGTTAGGACCACCTCCTAATTCCAGGTTTGTCCCAAGTGCTTTAATATGGTTAACACAAGCACTATTTCTGCTAGTAGGGAGAGTCGGTAAGAAGAGCAATATGCCTTGGTGCCCTACGAGCCCAAGAGCCCATGGTTGTAAAGTGAGGGAGAGTGCTAAAAAGGAAAACGGTTGGCCCTCCCTTCAAAAGGTGACTTGTATAAAAGGCCAAAAGTTTGACTTTGGTCTTCATTGTTGTTTGCTTGGGAAGAACAAAGTCGACAAACATGGAGAACCCCCTTGCTGGCATGTCCACAAGAAGGGAAGGCTAGCTACATATAGTTCCCAAGCCACAAATCGGGCCAGACACTACTTTCGCCAATCTAGGTTCCTCCTCCTAAGTTGCATTAATTCAGGCATTTTTTTTAATTTGAAAAGACGCCCAGATATGCATTTTTTGTGATTTAAAATGTTTCAAACTTTTTTGGTATTTTATTTATACGAATATACATAGTATATACTTATAACCACTGCCATTTTTGGTATTCGTACGAATACATCCACCTGTCCTCCTTGCCACCTCAGCCACTTGCTTGCCAGCCCTGCCACCTCCTGCTTGCCTACCTATTATTTCCTGCTTGCTTCCATACCTACCAGCTCTCATCATAGGTACCTTACTACACCCTTGCTTGTGTTGCAGTCTTTTGTTAGTAATTATGTTTGTTTTGTTTAGGACTGGCACTCATCTCTCTTAGGAGAGTTGTGTGTTGCAGTCTTTTTAAATTGTTTAATATTTATTTTGTATTGTATTTAAGTGTGTAGATAGGCTGGCACTCATCTCTTGCGAGAGTTGTGTGTTGCAGTCTGTTTTTGTCGTGTGTTGCAATTTTAATTATAATATAAATAATTGTTTTTTACTTGAGGCTAGCACTCATCTCTCTTAAGAGAGTTGTGTGTTGCAGTCTCAGTTTGTATAAAAAAGTTTGTTTGTAGGAACTCTTGGGCTGGCACTCATCTCTCATAACAGAGTTGTGTGTTGTAGTCCAAGCTTAGTGATGTTCTCATAGAAGCTTATTTTGGCACTCATCTCTCCCTTGAGAGTTGTGTGTTATAGTCTAAGTTTAGAGATGTTTTCAAGCACTTAGTCTAGCACTCAACTGTCCCTTGATAGTTGTGTGTTGCAGTCTAAGTTAGATATCATGCGACATGCTCTTAGACACTTAGTCTGGCACTCAACTGTCCCTTGATTGTTGTCTGTTGCAATATAAGTTAGATATCATGCAATGTGCTCTTAGACACTTACTTTGGCACTCAACTATCCCTTGATAGTTGTGTATTGCAGTATAAGTTAGATATCATGCGATGTGCTCTTAGACACTTAGTCTGGCACTCAACTGTCCCTTGATAGTTGTGTGTTGCAGTAGTTGAAGCCTAGTGTTAGATGGTGAAGTCCACGATTAGGTTATACCTAGGTCATCTTTTGTGCAAGTTACATGCTTATTTTTTGTGTTTTGATTTTCTGTAGTCTGTTACATGATGTGAGCTTGAGTTGAGAGGTTATATCTAGGTAATTTCTTAGACTACTTGCATTGTTAATTGTTATGGCTTAATGAGTTTCTTATTGCACCTGGCACTGAATTCTTTTTTGAATTCTATGTTGCAGCTTATTGCATATGAGATGGCTCACGTAGGTGAGAAGAGGAAGTGTCAGCAACCTGATCTCACTAAGTTTCAGAGGAAGGTGCTGAAAAATGAGAATGTACACTTCTTAATGAATGTCGATCAGGACATCATTGAGACAGCTTTCCAAAATGGTGAAAGTGGTGTACAAAATTTGGTGAGGACAATGGTAGAGCGTGGAGGAAGCCTTGCATGACCAATTTCCATGTGTTTTCACAGTAGAGTCTATAGACCAATATTTGTGCCACTTAGTGATGGAGGGTCGATGATGCCTTGGTCAAATAGATCGAGACATAAACTCATGTGACACAAAGTGGGAGGGTCATGCTATAGATGCTAGGGTCACATACATCAAGAATGCGTGGCGAGGTTACAAAGGCAAAGGAGCTGCCTTGACCTCCCTTCCATCAATGCACCCACACCGCCAAGCACAACCGCAACCACAAGCACCAATGCACCCACGCCCCCCGTCAGATGCCGCATGTTGAGATATCGAGCTCCACTCGCGATATGCTAGGGTGACTGTTGTGCATTTATGTCACCGACTTGTTAGCTGGAGATGCGGTTGGTACACCGCCCACAAATAATAGCTAGATGACAGCTATCATTATCTACTCTAGTTTGTGGCTCAGTTAGTATGCCACCTTAGTTAGTTGAGTTTGGTTTGAGACCCACATATAGGGTTCTTCTATTTCTTTGTACTAGAGTTCTTTTGGCTTACACAACGAAGAAGAGGAAAACTATTTTCAGCCTCCACCTTTGTGTGTATTCCCCCATTGTGCATGTGAGAAAGCCGCAAGTGAGACTCCTTCCCTCTCTCCCACTATCTTCACATGGTATCAGAGCCTTGTTCGTGGTAAGGAGCTCAAGAAAGCAAACCAAGTTCACGGTGTCCTGGTAAGAGGACCATTGTTGCTTTCCTATTTCGAGTTTGGGAGCAAATCTCTGCAGGTAGCACAGCCAGAAGTGCAAGAGTGCACTATCTCAGATTGAGACGCCCTTCGCGGTGTGGCAAGAGCGCAGTATTTTTTTGATTCGAGGCCGTTTTGGGGCCCGTTTTGAAGGCGGAAGTTCTTCGCAGGCACTCAAAAAAAGCCCTGTTTTTGCTGTGCGACCACTGCTCGGCTAGTCGGTGAAAAGTTACCGCAGAAATTGCATCGTATGCCTGTGTGCAGAGATATTGGGAGTTGCAGAATCATGCTTGTTGCCTGTTGATGCAAAATCGTCACTAGGAAGTGAGTGTGTGGTGAAATACCACTTTCGTCAGTTTTGCAGATCTGCCTGTGTGAGGCAAAAGCTGTGTTTTTTGAAGTGACAGAATATTTTGCAATGTTCTGTAATGGCATCTGATTCTCTTTCACAGATTGTCACTGAAAAGCTTGACAAGAACAACTTCCTGGCATGGAAGTTTAGAATGACGAATTTCCTTATGGGAAGAGGCTATTGGGAGTTCATTACAGGAAATGAAGAAGAACCTGTTCTTCCTAATGTTCCCAATCAACAGGAAATGCAGGCATTTAAAGGATGGCATGAGAGAGCCAGGAAAGTTATGTACTGGCTGTCTATCAGTATTTCGGACTCTATGATTATGCATATTCAGGATGCAAGTACGCCAAAGGAGGCATGGGATACTTTGGCAAAAATGTACAGCACAAATACGCAAGCCAAGAAAATGCAGCTTAAACAGGAGTTGCACAATGTGCAGAGAGAAAATTTGAGCATAAATGACTACCACATGAAGGTGAAGAAAATTGCAGATGCACTTGCTTCCATTAGGTCGCCAGTGGAAGATGATGATCTAGTTTCTGTGACCTTGAATGGTCTAGGAAAGGATTATGCACAGTTCCGGACATCCATTGCCGTCCGTGAAAAATTTCCTGATTTTGAAGAGTTGTTTGCTCTTCTAATTTCTGAAGAGCAGAGAAATGGGGGTGCGTCTTCTTCAGGAGGAACTTCAAAAGAAACTGTCTTCTACTCAAATGCTGTAAGAGGTAGAGGCAGAGGTAGAGGAGGCCGATCTGCAGGCCGTGGTAGAAATCAGAATATGCAGCAAACTCAAGAAAACCAGTCCTATGCAGGAGGACGTGGTAACTCTAGAGGCAGGGGGAGCCAAAGAGGCCGTGGTGGATGGCAGAGAGGCCAAAATGCAAACAGCAGTATTGAATGCTACTATTGTGGTAAAATGGGTCATATGGCTAAGGACTGCTACAAAAAGCAGAATGACATTATGAATGGAAAATTGCAGCAAGACAATTATGCATCTTCTAGTAGACAGGGTGATGACAGAAATGAGCATCTATTTATGGTGCAGCATATGACCGATTCTGTGACAAGTGCAGAAGAACGAAATGATGTGTGGTATGTTGACTCAGGTGCGTCAAACCACATGACAGGTCATGCAGAATGGATGCAGGATGCAAGGAAAATGGAAAAGCCACGATTTGTGGAGACTGGGTATGATATTGCACATCCTATTGTGCAGATTGGTAAAATTCCTTTGTCTATGCAGGATGGGAAAAAGAAACACCTGTCCGATGTATTTCATGTTCCGAACATCACCAAGAACCTGGTTTCTGTTGGTCAAATGGTTGAGCAAGGCTTGTAGGTTAGATTTAATCCTCATGGATACTTTGTTGAGGATATGAAAAATAACGGTCGCTTGATAGCAAAAGGAAAGAAGAAGGATAGGATGTTTACGTTGGATGCGGACATGCCTGAATTGAGTGCAGCAATGTTTGCACATGGGACCGGTGTAGTTGCAGATATTGATATCTGGCACAAACGCATTGGTCATGTTAATATACAGTGACTTAAATCAATGCAAGCCCAAAATATTGTTGCAGGATTGCCTAAATTCAAGGTTGCAGAAATGCATAAGGTTTGTGAAGCCTGTCAATTTGGGAAACAGGCAAGGAAAACTTTTCCTAGGCATGTTCAAGAGAGTAAAAATCCATTGGAATTAATCCACTCTGATGTGTGGACTACTAAAGCTGCATCTATTGGAGGCTGTCACTATTTTGTCACATTTATTGATGACTTCAGCAGAAAACTTTGGGTGTATTTTATGAAAAAGAAAAGTGAAGTGTTTGGGCACTTCAAAGCTTTTAAAGCTATGGTTGAAAAAGAAACAGGCCTACAAATAAAATGCCTAAGGTCAGATGGAGGGGGAGAGTACCTCTCAAATGAGTTTGCAAGGTTCTTGCAAGAGCATGGTATAAAGCAGCAATATTCATGCAGTCATACCCCATAGCAAAATGGAATTGCAAAAAGGAAAAATAGGCATATTGGAGAGGTATCTCGGGCCATGCTAAATGAAAAAGATCTACCAGATTATTATTGGGCTGAAGCAGTTGCTACAGCAGTTTATATAATGAACAGGACTTCCACTGCAGCAATACATGGCATGACGCCAGAGGAGATGTATACTGGTAGGAAACCAGACATTTCTCATTTGAAATTTTTGGTTGCATTGCCTATGTCCATGTGCCAGATGAGTTGAGGTCCAAGTTGGATCCCAAAGCTGAGAAGTGCGTCTTTATTGGTTATTCTCTGCAGCAGAAAGGGTATAGATGCTATAACCCTTCTACTCGTAAGTTTATAGTGAGCAGAGATGTTGTTTTTGATGGGATGAGCAGCTGGTATAAACCAGTAAATGTGATGATTGATGTAGATGCACAAAATGGTAATGCTGCACAGAATTCACAGCAGCAATCACAAAATATCAGTGGACCTGGAGTGTCCTCTGGCAGTGGTTCACATACTTCGCCATGGACAGGCAGATTGAGATCAGGAGAATCTCCTCAAAGCAATGCAGAGAGTGGTATGCAGGTATCACGAAAAGGAAAAGAGAAGGTAGATCAGCCCATGTTTGATGTGAATGCAGGTCACTCTTGTGTGGATGGTGAATCCACTGGCTCAGAACAGAGCATTGATGATGAGTTGGGTATTCCTTCTGTTGTTACACCTGGAGTAAGGAAGACCAGGGATGTTTTGAAAGCACCTGGAAGTGAGCCTATTTTGCGCAGGTCTACCAGGGTTAGGTATCCTGTGGATAGGCTGAAATATGATGGATTTACAGCCATTCACTATGCCTATATGGTCAAAGTGATACAGGAACCAGAACCCACTTCTTTTGAGCAAGCCATGGGAAATGAAAAATGGGAGAAAGCCATGGATGAAGAAATGGATGCCTTGGATGCAAATGCTACATGGGAATTGGTGCCTTTGCCTAAAGACAAGAATGCAATTGGCTGTAAGTGGGTTTATAAGATCAAGCACAATGCAGATGGTTCTGTGAATAGATACAAGGCAGGATTAGTTGTCAAGGGGTATGCACAGACATATGGCATTGATTATGAAGAAACTTTCAGCCCGATTGCAAGGATGGCAACCGTAAGAGCAGCCATTGCTATGGCTGCATCAAAGGGATGGTCTTTACATCAGATGGATGTAAAGAATGCCTTTTTGCATGGTGATTTGCAAGAAGAGGTCTTTATGGAGCAGCCACCAGGTTATGTTCATGCTCTTTATCCTGAGTTTGTTTGCAGGTTGAAGAAAGCCTTGTATGGCTTGAAGCAAGCACCTAGAGCATGGTTTGACAAGATAGGACAGTATCTTGTCACTATTGGCTTTCAGATTTCCAAGGCAGATTTCTCACTCTATGTGAGAAAAACAGAGAAAGGGATTATACTGCTTGTCATTTATGTTGATGATTTGATCATCACAGGTGATAGTGATGAAGATATCCTTCATGTGAAAATGCTATTGAGGCAGAAGTTTGAGATGAAGGATTTGGGAGAGCTACATTATTTCTTGGGCATTGAGGTGATTAGATCACCAAGTGGGATATAGCTCTTGCAGAGGCACTATGGATTGGACATGCTGTCCAAATATGGGATGACAGGCTGTAAGCCTATTTCAGTTCCTTTGGAGCAGAATGTGAAGCTGAGCACAAATCGGTGAGCTTTTGGAAGACCCTACTATGTACAGACGCATAGTAGGAAGTTTGATTTATATGACTATTACCAGGCCAGATCTAAGCTATGATGTTGGATTGGTAAGTCAGTTTATGCAAGCTCTAAGGAAACCGCATTTGGATGCGGCGGCTAGATGCATACTCAGGTATGTGAAGTCCACATTGCAGTATGGACTATTTTATGAGGCTGGGGTTCAGATACAGTTGCATGGATACACTAATGCTGATTGGGCTGGTAGTATTTCTGATAGACGATCTACCAGTGGATATGTGTTCTCTTTTGGGAGTGCTGCAGTCACTTGGAGTAGCAAGAAACAGCCTACAATTGCCTTGTCGAGCACAGAGGCTGAGTACAGGGGTGCAGCAATGGCTGCATGTGAGGTAGCTTGGTTGCATAAGCTACTTTATGATATGCATCAATCTACAAATGGGCCAGTTGTCATTTATTGTGACAACATGAGCAGTATACACTTGGCAAAGAACGAGCAAAGAACCCAGTCTTTCATGCTAGAACAAAGCACATTGAGGTGCATTATCACTATGTGCGGGAGAAGGTTTTACTAGGTCTTATTGATCTAGTTTATGTCAGCATAGAGGATTAGGTAGCTGACATATTCACGAAAGCATTGGGCGCAGAGAAGCTGCGCAAGTTCAGAGACCTGCTTGGTGTGCAGGAATTGGGATTGAGCTCGAGGGGGAGTGTTGAGATATTGAGCTCCACTCACGATATGCCAGGCATGGATGATTTTTTCAAGTTAGTTTCGTTAAGAAGTGAAAATTTTATATTAGCATCGAAAGTTTATATGCCCTAATAAAAATAAAGTTTGAAATATTCGCCAAGATTTGAAAGTTTTATGTAAAATTTTTAAAAGTTTCGCCAAGATTTACATATTTTACTTAGAAATTCAAACAAAAATATATAAAATTATACTACAATTTGTCAATATTGTGAAACTATAAAAATTAGACTAAAAAACTTTCGCCAATATTTTATATTAATATAAAAGTATAGCTTCGATAAAAACATCCATGATGCCAGGGTGACCGTTGTGCATTTATGTCACCGACTTGTTAGCTGGAGATGTGGTTGGTACACCGCCCATGAATAATAGCTAGATGACAGCTATCCTTATCTACTCTAGTTTGTGGCTCAATTAGTATGCCACCTTAGTTAGTTGAGTTTGGTTTGAGACCCACATATAGGGTTCTTCTATTTCTTTGTACTAGAGTTCTTTTGGCTTACACAACTAAGAAGAGGAAAACTGTTTTCAGCCTCCACCTTTGTGTGTATTCCCCCATTATGCATGTGAGAAAGCCGCAAGTGAGACTCCTTCCCTCTCTCCCACTATCTTCACACCGCATTGCATCCACCGCAACCACAAGCACCAATGAACCCATGTCCCCAGTCACATGTCACATTCCACCCAACACAGCCACAAGCACCACTGCAGCCATGCCACACGTATGCACTAGTGCATCGACCACAACATGTCTTTCCCTGTATCCCTTTTTTCCGAGATCTTCCATACCCAGAAGAAGTTCCTCCTCCTGGTCCACATCTCCGACCACATGCATGATCACATTTTGCCACATCTTTTGCTTCTCCATTTGTGCCTCATACCGCACACATAGACCAGTTTCCATCTCCTACATACTTGCCTACACCACAAATGGACAATCTATCTGCACAAGTAAATACATTCCCATCTCCTTCATTCTTGCATGCACAAGCACCATGCACATAACATGGCTTGCGTGATCATGTAGTAGTGCCAAGACCCATGTGGCCCATACTGCTTCAATGATGAGACATCCAATTCACACCTAGTGTAGCTATGGGCACAGGCACGAAAGGAACAATCAACATGTGCAATATTCTTGTCACTCCCTTTGATCCGCACAAGATTCATGCATGTAAGGTGCTGAGGGTTTCTGTGCCAACTAATGCATTGAAGGCCAAAGCATGGAAGAACCCATGTGCTTGGGTGATGTCGTACATCTGGGCATCATCTAAGCAATAGGTCTAGTCCATGACGATAACTCAATGATACTATTTTCGTTCTAAAATGGAAATCATTTGGAAAGATGGCTAACCTACCTCGGACGTGATGGAAAGCAACCATCTCCGGTGTTTCACAAAGATGATGCAAAAATGCCTCCTAGAGCTCCATGGGTCCGTTAGCATGTATTTGATATTTTAAGTGCACTAGTTCGCACTATTCATCATTACATGCACCAACACAATGTCCTGCATAATGATTTACATGTGCAAAACATTATGCTACACTTATCGGAGTCATCCGAGGAGGTGTATCTAGGCATTTGTGATTGGGGAATGATGACCCCATGTAGCACTAGAAAGCACTATCGTGCATTACTCAGTGGACAGCCCCAACACTGTGCAGAGTTCCATTGCTAGATTTTGTCACGTTGCTCCAGAGTGCCTCTGCACCAATATCCCACCTTTCAATGTTGCATAAGATGAGTATGCCATGTCTCATCAAAACCTGAAGATCTTGGACATTTGTGCACCATCGCCAAGTACGGGACCCGTAGAAGCTCTAATCGGGTGTCTACAATGATTTGTGGTTCATGAAAAGTTAGTCGAACCCAATAGATGTCCAAGTACTGCAAGTTTTTGTGGGGTTTTTGACATTGCTCCAAGATTTGGTATACAACTCAGTCCAAACCAAGGACTTAGACCAGCAAATGACTAAGTCTTTCTTGGACAGGATGTAACATGAGTGACCGATCATGATTACTTGTAACATTGTTATTTTTATATATCATCCAAGTGACCGCCCCCTACCAATGCTAAGGGAGTCCAACGATTGGCTGGACATATGGGCTATTACTGGAGATTCATATTGTTCTACGATAACATAGCCCGCCCGTTATACAAACTGCTAGTATCCTTTGAGTGGACTGATGGATGCCAAACATCCTTTGAAACCCTCAAGCTAGCTCTAGCCACCGCCCCAATACTAAGGTCTCCCAACTGGAATTTAATATTCCACGTCCACATTGATGCCTCTAACTTGGCCATTGGATGTGTATTAGCTCAGCCTGGGGAGCATAATTTGGATTACCTAGTATACTTTGCAAGCCATCAACTAAATGAGGCCGAGGTTAACTACACCACCACCAAGAAAGAGGGTCTTGCCCTGGTCTATGCAGTCAAGAATTTCAAGCACTACTTCTTAGCTAACAAGTTTGTCTTCTTCGTGGACCATCAAGCACTGTTGTACTTGGTCAACAAACCATGCATGACTGGACGCATCACTAGGTGGATGTTGATCCTGCTAGAATTTGACTTTATAGTCGCAGTGCACAAGGGCAGAACCCACGTTTTAGCCGACCACCTATCGAGGATCCCTAACGGTGGTGAAGCTCCAATAGGAGTAGAAGATGATCTCCCCGACACTTCCCTCTTCTTCCTCTAGGTTATTCTAGAATGGGCTGCCCAAATCGGCCACTACTTGGCCAACGGGCTACCCCTAAGCCAAGACCTTAAAAAGGATAGAGCCTGTAAACTCATTAAGGACACAGTGCCATATCAGCTGATAGCAAGCCAACTCTACCGCATGGGTAAGGATGGCGTACTGCGAAGATGCGTGTGCGAATGCAAGTACATCGAGGTGCTTGAAGAAGCCCACTCAGGAATCGTAGGAGGCCATTTTGCCCAGCTGAGGTTACAGCACGTAAAGTGCTGCAAATTGGTCTCTGGTGGCCAACGCTCTTCGAAGATGCAGCCGAATTCATCAAATGATGTGACCCTTGCCAGCGCATCCAAATCCCACACAGGATAGACATGATGCCCCTAACTGGGATCCTAGCTGGCCAACCCTTCAAGAAGTGGGGCATCGATTTCATTGGTCCCATAAGCCCAGCCGCTAAGGAGAGCGAGGCTCGATAAATCATCCTAGCTACCAACTAGTTCACCAAGTGGGTAGAAGGAAGGGCCACGGTAAAGGCTGATGCAAGATCCACCGCCAAGTTCTTGTATGAACAAGTCATCACACGGTTTGGAACCCACTTCCTCAATGAAACCATAGCAATCCTAACAAGCAAGTTTATGATCATTCATAGGAAGTCAATGCCATACTACCCCAAAGCAAATGGCTTGGCCGAAAGCTCCAACAAAACTTGCTGTAAGATTATCACATGTATGGTAAAACCAGTCGTACCTTCAAGTTAGCCTTTGGGGTAGAGGCAGTAATGCCAATGGAGTATGTAGTGCCTAATCTCCATCTTGCCGTAAAGGAAAGACTCATGGAAAATGCACTAGCTGAACAGCTAGTCGACCTTGAAAAGCTAGAGGAGACAAGGTTGCGAGAAGCTTATGGTCTCCGAGTAGAAAAGGCCCAACATAAAAAGTGATTCGACCGCAAACTCAAGAACAAGGACCTAGTAGAAGGAGACTTCGCACTCCTATATAGTGTCCGCAACACCAAATGTAAGCTTAAGTATCGGGGTATGGGTCCTTACCACATAGTTGAGATCACCCCCCAAGGGGCGTGCCGAATAACTACCCTTGATGGGATAGAAATGGATGGCTACCTAAATGGAAGCAAATTGAAAAGATACTACAGACCACTTACTATCCCTACCTTTCAAGCCATACATAGAGAAAAAGAGCTCAAGGAAAAGGTAGCCAGAATGAAGCTGTTAAATTACATGGCATAGCAGAACAAAAACTGGAACAAAGAATAGAGAGTACATAGAAAACTAGAGACGAACAAAATTTTCCTTCAATACTGATGTAATAGAGATGATGGCTCTGTCCACCTGTGCACTCCTAAAGTGGAGCTTAGATGGTGATCTAGATAGATACCAGGTGAAGAGCTACTAGCTGGATCTGATCTGATCTGATACAATGGACTGGGAATGTCACCTCTTTATAGCTATGAGGACAGTAGTTGGATCAACATTGTCGGTGGAGCTGACCAGTCAACCTAATCGGTGGAGCCAACCAGTCAACCTAGTCAGTGGAACCGACTAGTCATCCATGGAATATTCCCTATATCATCGCCTTGGGGGCTCTCGCCTCCAAACCCCCACTAGGGGGGCCACTGGCCCCTAGACCCCGGCGAGAGCAAGGGGCTCCCACACAATCACCTTTCTACCATCAACGGTCTCATTTGATAGACCTCATCTGGGCTCACACATGGCTTCTCCTCATATGGGGGCCTTACAACTTGAGCACATTGGACCACTGGTGGTTACCAGGAGGGTGGGACATTGGGCATATCTAACAGAAGCGCCAAGCCTCGAGGAAACCAGAATCCATAATGCTAAGATCCGACATCATAGACAAATGACCCTTTTTAAGGCAACAGCTGAACAGATTGAACTAATAGATGAACTAACAATAGAGCCAGCCAGGTTGCTTGTGCAGACTACAGGTACCGTGCTTGTGCATCAAAGCACTCGTAGACCTAGGAGTGAGCCACAATTTCATCTCTCGAGAGGTATGGGAAAAGCTACAGATACCCCTAGTCCTCACTATTGCCTCAATAAGAGCAATAAATGGCCAACTGCTACAAATCTTGGGTTATGTAAATCTAAATCTATCGGTTGTTTGCCAAACTATGGATATACGCTTTTATGTTCTCCCTATGACACTAAAGAGCAAATTATTCTAGGAAGAACCTGGTGTTACACTATGAACTACCAAATCGACTAGCGCGCCTGAACGGCTTCACTTGCCAATGGTGGTCAAACAGTGGTAATTCTACTGTGCAGACCAAGCCCGCCCTCTTCAGCCCCAAGCTCATCAATTCACGAAATGAAGCGATGCAGCAAATCCAAGCAGAAGCCCTGCTTCCACCAACACACCGCCCAAGGGTCCAGCTCGAAAGGAGCACAAAGCTAGCCACAGTGGTGGTAAACTGATGCCATTGCACACTCAACCCATGCTACCATCCTCTGCTCAAGAAATCCGCGAGTGGTAAGTACAAGATACTATCCTCTGTGCCTAATGTCACTTCGATTGAAACTAACGCCTCGAGAATGGTAACGTAGCAACAGCAACTCAAGCCACCTCAAGATCGCTTCCTCCACCCACATTCGCTACTCGGAGAAAGCTGCATCTAATGCTCACACCTCATCCGCCTCTGCCATGCCTCACTAACAATTTGAGCAACACCGCCCGCCGCTCAGGACGCCGAAGCAACAAAGTCTCCTGGATCCAGAAGAAGACATTGCAAACCCTGAAGTTGATGAAGGCAGCACCACAAGAACTTATGTCCTCCCAGGATATAGCCCCACAAGAACCTGTGCCAATGATCCGAACACAACAGGGCAGCCTCAAGGTACTGAATACGCAATGGTGCCACGATCGGTTTGACTCAACACAAGCATCGTCACCACCAATCAAGGGACCCCTCAGGATCCGAATTCCATCCCACCAAGAGTTACACAAGAACCTCGCCTTGGGAACGACTACTCGACATTGAAGCCCACAACAGCAGCAAGGTCCGACACAAAGGTGCCTCTGGTATCCAAGGTAAAGAACAAACTAGATACATATTCTGCATGGCTCCTTACTCACTATGTTGCTGTACGGCGTCCGCCTTCACCACATTCATCATAATCATCACGTCTAAGTCTAGGTGAGTCAGTACGGTAGGCATCTCACCTGATGCACCAGCAGCACACTAGTCCCTGTCGAGCACACCACACATGCACACACGGTCAGCACTAGGTGACTAGGGTCCTCTTGCATTTTTTATAAGGGCTCATGTTCTCGTAGGCTGACCTCCTTGTCACATCGCCCAACACAAGTGCACTCCGCTCCACCCACATTTCACCCACCCCACTCCCCCTTCCTTCTCTTTTTTCTTATTTTTCCACAGTCACTACACCGCCGACTGTCGCCGAAGAGTTCACCGCCGATCGTTGCCGAAGAGTTCACCGCCGATTGTCACCAATCATCACCGCCGAAAGGTTTGCCACCAATCATCACCGCCGAAGAGTTCACCGCCGAAAGGTTTGCCACCAATCATCACCGAAAGGTTTGTTGCCTACCATCGTTGAAAGGTTCGATGCCAATCGACGCCATCACGATCCCCATCAGGTCATCACCATCCAACACCGCACCGCCTCGTCGCCATTTGGATACCACACCGATCGCAGCCTACGTTACTTTACACTGATTGTCGCCATCGAGATTCACTACTGATCGTCACCATAAATTCATCACCGACCATCGCCATACCAGTATCCCACCAGTCGAGGGTATAAAAATCTATAAAAGCAGGCCTACCCCACCGGGTCGTCGCCATAGCTGTTGCAGCCAAACTCTATCAAAATTTATCCAGAAATGTGACAGTTTCCTGCCCACTTCCCCTCCATCCCCACCAGCAAATTGATGTCCTCTTGTTCTTCCTCATCCACCGATTCCCTCATCACCCAACTCCCATTTCTGTTTGCCATGGAGTCCGAACACAACCTTTTTGAATTTGAGACCCATCTAAATCTCAACCCACGGCCT
The DNA here is from genome assembly GCF_047967505.1 of Dipteris shenzhenensis. Lineage (NCBI taxonomy): Eukaryota > Viridiplantae > Streptophyta > Polypodiopsida > Gleicheniales > Dipteridaceae > Dipteris > Dipteris shenzhenensis. Next base: position 25,434,364 of record NC_141612.1, read on the forward strand.
ATTCAGAGGCCACTGGCCCCTCAGATTCTCGGAGCACTCCTTCGGCCACAATACAAATGCTGGACAAAATACCGTGGAGGACTTACAAGATGAAGACACCTCCACCAAATAGGCAACTCAGGAAGAGCCAACCGCAACAGGCACAACCCCCATGAAAACATGGAAGCGCACCCCGGCGCCAACCGCTGGCAAGTACAAAATTGTGCATTCACAAGCGCACTCGCAATTGGGAGAAGCATGGCTCCAAGAGCTAAATGCTTGCATGGTCCACTCGCACTTCGCATTCGAGGGTAGGGACTACACCCTCCACTACCACACCACAGCAGCATATGCCACTCTCTAGGACCCAACAGTCATGGAAGCCCTTAACTTTTCAAGCTTGCAGAGAGTAGCAATCCGTTTCCCATGCCACCTGGATATGAAGCTGCTAGCGGAATTCCTTAAGACATACGACAACAACACCAACATCGGTGTCTTGAGAGATGCAGCAGGCAATCCCCATCACTACCAAATCAATCAAGACATGGTGCAGGCAGTATTCAACCTGCCAGTGGTGGCAAAAAAATATTCCATGCAAAAGAAGAAACTCGACTCCCTAAAAGTGGTCTGCCCCTACGACCGCCACAAGTGCAAAGGCCGCATCTAGTTCACCACCATCTATACCGAGGTAGAGCACCTAGCAAGAGCCCTGCAATGGCTCACTCAAGTAAAGCACTTGGATCATCACCAATCCATTGTGCCCAATATCTTGCTGAGGATGGTGAACTTTCAAAATACAAACTGGGCTAACTACTACTGCACCTAGATGAGGGATTATCTCAGCACCCACGGGGATGTCATCGGCAACCCCATGTTGTACATGCCAGTCCTCTATTACCTCAAAAGTCAATATCCGCCCATTGGCTTCGGACTCGCCGAGAAATCCGCCATCGGTCCAGTACAGACCAAGCAGGAAGAGATAGAAACCAAGCCCAAGAGAGTGAGGACAATGCCAAGTGCCACTCTGGTCACCCAAGTGCAACTGGAACAAAGTCAGCTGCTCAACCAATATGAGGAAATCCAATTGCACAAATTCATGCAACAACAACTATGCATGCAGTGGGATAGGTCCTCAGGATAAGGGCAAACAGGTGCAAGGAGGGCCTATTCTCATTGAAGACCTCCAAGGCAAGGACACCATCGAAATTGGCCTCCATACAGGAGCCGAAACTATGCTGACAACCCCCGCTACACCCTTCGTCTCAGTCTCCACCACCCCTCAGGAGACTGCATCCTTCGCCACAAGCACCTCTTCAATGCAATGGGCAGGCCTAGCAGAGGCCATACAATTTTGTAGCGTGCCCTAATATAGGGCAACGGGAGGTTATAGCCATATGATGGCAGAACAGTTGTCACATGCCGACATCATGGGATGAACCTCTTTGAAGCCATGGCACAACTGCCGCAAGTCGCCCGCACGATCCTACAAAGGAGGCAGGAGCAAGCCTCACAACTCTCCTCCAACCTCGTCGAAGCCTAGCTCTTGACACAAGAAAGTAAATCGACCATGGTCATAGTGCAAGCAACGGGCTAGGCTGCACTACATCGAGCCGAAGAGTACCAGGCTAAGGTGGAAGAGCTCGAGCGCACTCTGACGAAAGTCAAAGATGACCTCGCCACCAGCGAATCCCTGGTCCAGATGTTTAGGGAACATGCAAAAAAGGCAGAATCAGCCCTACGCACATCGCTAAAGTAACAAGCACAGGCAGAGCAGTGGTACGCCTGCACCCAGGAGACACATGACGAATAGATCCACTCCCTACAGGATCTCCTGGCACAAGAGAGGAGCCTCACAGTCTCTCTCTAAGAAGAGATTGAAAGACAACGTGCCACTAGCCACTCGGAGGAGTTAGGGTTAAAAGACTGCGAGTAGGAGTTCACGATGTACTGGGATGTGTCTGCACAGTTAGCCACATATACACTTGCACCACACACCATCACCCAAACCCTCCAAATGCACTTCGATGCACTCCGTGCACAAAACCTCACCTTCCAGCTAGACCTCACTACTCCAATACTACCCAACGCCCTTCAAACCATCCTCTGTCGTAATCCCAACCACTGCCTCCCCATCTTAGCCATGTCGTACTTTTCTCTTGACCTTCAGCCCACCTCACTATCTCTTCTTCACCCCTCCGATCTCCAAAACCCTATCCTCCCATCCCATTCTTCTTAATTTTCAAGGCTGGTGCCGCATCATCTCACTGAGTCCCTTAATTATCCTACAGACGATGAAGTGATGCAACTCGCAAAACCCGAGGAACTCACGCCATGGATCTGTACTCCATAAAGTTTGCACACAGACATTACGTGGATGCAAACCTACGGCCGAGTCTCCACAGTCCAAGCTCAAGGACACCTTGTGGCCTACAGACCACCACGTACCATCCCCTCAAAACAATAATACTCTTTAATCAGGTGCTACAAGCTCTCCAAGACTCACTTGAGTCCTTGGTGAGCAATTTTGAAACAATTCACGTAGCATACCCTTAAGAAATAACCGAGGACGATGAACAAAATGCAATCACCCTCTTTCATGCCACCACCCCCCTTGCAGATATTTCATTACTGCCTCCACAAGATCCCTCCCAACCCACCCAACCTCCTCTCCGTCAAACAACACTGCCCGAGTACTCATCCAATGCCTCCAATACCACCACCGCATAGCACGGACCCTCCCTGTCCATCACCTCCAATGCTCCGGTTGACCTCCCTGATGAGGCATTCAACACACTACTCAAAGCAGCACATTTTGTACAAAGCACCGATGCCGCGACTCCTACAGGCCCCCCAGAGATAGAACCAATGTCACTGGCTGATGACAAAGCTCTGCCATCCCTGCCAAGGTCTCCTCCTAAAGATCTTCATTGTGGCGTTCGAACTTGCAGTCCTTCCAAGAGTTATCGGATAGTGTGCTCATGCACCACTGGAAGCGCCAGCTCGAGGGTTCCAACCTCCATCTCTACAAAATTCTGGAGGTGCTCCCTCTCACACAGTTCATAACGAAGTCATTCAACAACTGGCGACAAGCACATCCCAAGTGCACAAGAGGAGGACACAACCTTGCCCCCGACGCCCCTGTCCCTGTGACCGATGCAAATATCGGTCTACAACCAAGTGGCGGCTCCCCTTTTTGAAGTTGGAGAAATTTTGGCACTACTATTGCAACACACCCATTGATCGTCGAGTCCACCCACTCTACATGCCCATGGAATGACATTGGACTTGGGCACCCATTGATCATCGAGTCCACCCACTCTACATGCCCATGGAATGACGTTGGACTTGGGCTGCCTTTTGACATCTCCAACAACAGGACCCCAATGTGTTGTACAATTTTCCTAAGTACAACTTCCCAAATGAAATGACGAAGGAAGGTTTTTTATTTCGCCTCCAGTCATTCAACGACACCTACGGCTCCTTTCCACATCCAACCATCGTCGCCACCATCCACTTCAATCTCCTCATCCTCTTACTTCTCCGCGATCTTCCAGGCCACAACCGCCCCATCGACGACCGCATTCACAATCTGACCAACTAGATTATCTTCAACCCCGACGTTGGTCCACTCTATTCTAGGACCTCCACGTCCACAACATCCACAGGCATCACCTCCGCACTTACGAGGATATGCATGCCACCCATTTTTGGAAATACCGCTCGTACCTTGCTCGCCTCACATCCAGGAAGCTGGACCGCTACGCCATCCTACAGTCAGTCCTCTCCACCACCCTCCTTTAGCACAACCAACCGAATCAGCAACAAGAAAGAGGGCATGTTAACATCCACAGAGTACAACTACCAAATGCAAGGTAATCAATGAGTAAAGGTGACCAAGCCGAATGATCTACTTTAATAGGACAAGATCAAGGGAGTTTGATACCCAAATACACAAAGGTCAATGATTACAAGAAATGTGCACACGGAAGGAGTATAGCTCAAACTTAGGGAGTTTGATCCCCAAATACCCCAAGCCCGCCCAAAAGTCCAAAGATTCTAGGCAACGTGCATAGGTTGTACGTTCTAGCTGCCCCCACCCAGAACAAGGAGGTGTTCGAACAAGGAGATGCACACTTTAGAGTGCATGCACCTTGCACTTTTTAGCTCCACATCCACAGGAAATAGCAACACCAATGAAAATAGCCATGAAAGGAGTACAGCTCAAACTCAGGGAGTTTAATCCCCAAATATTTCAAAGAAAAGGCTTTCCAGCAACATTCAGGGTTGTCCTGGAGTGTCTCATGAAAGCCTTGCATCGTCACTCCAGGTTTTGAGCTGCATTCATGAGGTTCGAACACCAAACAGGTGAAGGTGTGAGGGCGCTCAGGGAGTTTCGACCCCAAATCACCCGAGCCTAGGAGTGGCGAGGCTAACACACGCGCTATTTGGGAACCGGTTAGGGCCACCTCCTAATTCCAGGTTTGTCCCAAGCGCTTTAATATGTTTAATACAAGTGCTATTTCAAGAGCAATATGCCTTGGTGCCCTATGAGCCCAAGAGCCCATGGTTGTAAAGTGAGGGAGAGTGCTAAAAAGAAAAAGGGTGGCCCTCCCTTCAAAAGGTGGCTTGTATAAAAGGCCAAAAGTTTGACTTTGGTCTTCCTTGTTGTTTGCACAAGTTTGAATACAAGCTCCCTCTTCTCTTCCAAGAGAGTCTTTTGGGTGTCCTCTTGTTTCCATTGTAGTGCCTTTGTGGTTGTCCCTCTATCCCCTTCACTCAAACCACACTGCAACAATTTGGAGGCCGCTTGAGTGACACTTGCGGATGACTCGTGCTATGCATTGCTTCCACAAGGAGTAGCCGGGAGTGGAAGCTCTGTCAGCATATCTTTAACTACCCCATGACATGTGAGTTACTGCTGAGACCCACACCACAATGATACTAATGATAAAACAAATTGGTACTTCATTAGCAATGGATTCATATTAGTGATGTCTAAAATTATGCCTACAAATCTAGAGATCACAATGCCCCATTTCTAATCGTACAAACAAAAGGTATTGGATGTAATGCCCATCTTTATTTGCCTACCCTACCCAAGTGTAATATCTTCCTTTTCCCCAAACATCAAGGCATGGAGGGGGACTTAATCACACTCAAAGCTTAATAACATAGAGCATTTACACTTGCTCAAGCCATTCTTCTTCCATGCTAGTCTACCTTGCCTTTTGGCTTACATCACTTTTCAATACCTCATGGATCTTTCTTTAAAAAACATCCATGGACTATGTATAGTCCCTATGTAAGGAGCTTCATCCTCTAGGTGCATGAATACATCCAATTGGATATCCATAATACCTATTGGGAATGCCTTCTCAATTAAACATATACCTTCATTGTCTTGGATCCTCCTCAACTCAATGGAATGTTATTTCTTTTGATGATATCCACCTTGTTTAAAAGAAATGGATGCTAATGTAGGTGAAAACAATCCTCCACATAATAAACTATAACCTCATGTAACATTGACCTCATTTCTCACAAAATCACTCAATCTATTATTTCACTTTTTACAATTAAATATCATCATAAAAAATATGGGAGTGCACATGATTACTATAGTCAATACAAACAATTATGAGACTAATTTCAATTCAAATGCAAGAAGACTGTAGACATAATATATTGATACCTACAAAATCTTTTGCAATCATGTGACAAGATTGCTAAGTTTCCCCTCTGCAATAAAAGTTCCCTATAAGAAATGCATATAACTTGTTGCGATAATCATACCAGTGATATCATCCTTTTAAACATTTCTCCTTTGATTTGGTAAGAACCATGCTAAAGATTTTTTTTGCCTCATGTCTCCATGATGGGATGGTAATTACCTTTTGGTCTTTATCATTACCAATTTCTGTCACTTGGGTAAACTAAGCCTAACATGTCAATGATGCATCCCATTTGGTGCCTATGGATATCTGCGGAGATATAAACACAAAGTGGTGACATTTGATGACATTTACTAAAAGGAGTGAATTTATTAAAATGTGAGGCTTTGTATGTTAAATGGGACCAAACTTAGTAGAATATGTTTTTAAACTACCTTATTTTTCCTTACCAAGTTTTCTTCCATGTGGATAAATGTAGACCAACCTGCCCATGCTGCACCCTCATATAGTGCCTAGGCAAGCTTTGGACTTAAAAACAATGACATCTTTTGAAATTCAAGACCTTGTAGGTCTAAATGGTAGGATTCGTGGTTATACTATTTTTTAAATACCTACAAAGTTACATTTCGTTTGGGTCATTCTAAATACCAATAAATGATGCAATTTAATGCTTAGTGGTGGGGATCTAAATTTAAAAATTATGATATGTATTAAATGGTAATTTACTATCCTCTAGGTCATCACCAAATTTTTTTCCATTTGTGTGAATGTAGCACACCATGACAATGATGCATCTTGATTTAGTGCTTAGGTGGGGTTAGGATTTAAAAATGGCTACATCATTAAAATGTGAGCCTCAATAGATTAGAATAAAACCCAAATTGGTAGGTTGCTAGATATTGACACTTGTTTTTGAGTCACATTTAAAGGGTTATTAAGGAGAACCCATTGTGCCCACCATGGGCTCACAAGGAGGATTGAAGAAACCAAGTTTGAGTTAAAGAAGATGTAAGAATTTCACAACCAAAAGCATGATGCTGCTATAGTGAGGTTGGAGAAATGGGATGATCCCACTTGCACTTAGGTGATTAAGCGATTCAAGACATAATTTGTAAGTGATGTCAAGCTTTGTTCTAATAGAAATATAATAATGCTTTGGAATTGAATGCATTTGACTTACATTGTGTGTTGTACTTTCAGCACCAAGTTGTGAATAGTGATTGCATGGAAGAGTATAGATATGTTTATTACAATAATGGGACGAGTGCATTGTTTGAGAGAATATAGACCTATGGAGAAGATATTTTTTGCTTTGTTGATATAAGTGAAACTTCACACCCATGCTATGCTTATAACTATAAAATTTTCATGCACTAGCTTGAGATTTGAATCTTTCATAAGAGAGAGCACTTACATTAGGTTGACCAGAAACAAGAATGTGATAGGATGTTGAGGGAGCCTCAAAATGAGACGAGATTGGTGGGCATGATTAAATAAAGGAGGAAGGCAAAGGAGAGTTTGAGGTTGCAAGTCAGAGATGGCTCCAGTCATGAGAAGCTATGGAGGTCCTTCTCATGTGAGCCATTTTTGGAGATGAGTAGCATGTAACTATGATGGTGGACTCTTTACTAGTTTCTCCAGCTGTAATCCCTTTGGCTACTTCTAGATGCCCTTCTTGAACCTATTTATATGTTTGTCTATCTATTTATCTATCTATAAACAAACAAAAGGGCAGATGAGGCCTTGGCAATGTCCTAATCCACCCTTAAAAGATTTCTCATAAGCTAAAGGACCGATATAAGGTCAAGAACCTTAGGGTGACACAACGTCGATAGAAACTTCCATAAAAGCATCAAAATTATAGACCAATCCATGAATAGCAATGTTCTACATCAACAATTATGTCGATGCTAATCTAAAATTCCCAAACAAATATTATAAGTCAATTTACGTTTAAAAATAATGTCCATTATAGTGGTGATTCAAGGGAGTTTTCCATTGGCAAATGGGAGTTACTACTTGAAGTCTTAATACTTATGGAGGGGAAGTGTTTGACTCATATGCATGTAACACTTTGAGGGTGGCCGTGGATCGATTTCTACCCAACCATTTAAAATAGTTCGAAACTTGAGATGTTGTAATGTCTACTGTTTGTCCAACTTGTTGATGTCATGGACCATGATTTTTGCTTTGGCATATGCCACAAATACTCTACATCGAGCAATGGTCCAAAAAGTTATTGGAACTAGTTGCTCACAATAGTCAAAGCGATATCGTCCCTTGACCCCCTTCCTATCCATTATTTGGAGTGTGGGGACTCCTATCCATTATTTGGAGTGTGGGGACTTAGTGTATGTGTTGTTGCATTCGAAAGGTGTGTAAACCACCAAATAATGGCCCTTGTAATACATTGTGTAAGATCAAGATACACATTCCACAAGGACATGAAGGAACATAGAGTGCTTCGATTTCAAATCACCACATGTACAATGTATGGGGGTATCCATGGAGGAATCAAGGTGAGTTGTAGTGGGGGGTGATTAGGAAAGGGTCCAAGATGCCTTTATTTCTTCTCAAGATAAAGAAAGAAAAGGGTAGGGTGATTGAAAAGTCCAAGGGAGAGAGGTCTAAGATGCCCTTGTTTCTTCTTAAGATGATAAATGAAGGGAAGAGTGTATGCTTTCATCGCTCTCCCACAACCTTGTTTTCACAACGACTGAAAGGCATTAGTGGAAGGGAGAAGGGGGCTGGGGTGAGTAAATATTTTGGGCCCTCCATGAAAAGCTAATTGTGTGTATATGAGATGCCCCTTTCCCATGCTTAGCCTTCACTTTGCACACATTGTATGGGATGATGATGGGTGAAGGATTTTGTTACGTGTACCCATAAAGTCAACATGAGCGGAGAAAAACAATGGAGGTGGTAGTTTCTATATAAGGAACTTGATCTATCATTGGTAACCTATTAACAAAGGCATGGGAGGTTGATTGCACAGAATCTTTGTTTAGCAAATGGCGTTGTGACTTCAAGCCAATAAAGTTTCAGTGGGTTGTGTGTATTGGTTAATGGTTTGAGGGTCTTGGAGGACCACCAGATGGATTTCGGGTGGCACTTTCTATAGTAGAAATTCAATCTATCATTGACAAAGGCATGGGAGGTTGAAGCATGGAACTTTTGGTTATCAATTTAATTCGAGTTGTATCTTGAAGCCATTAACATTTTATGAGGCTTATGTGTAATGGTTTAAGGGTCATTGAGGGCCATTCTGGAATGTTCCAATGTCCACTATTTCTTGATATCATGTGCCATGCCAGCACCTTCCTTAGAGCACATCAGGGGAAGATACAGTTTCCTAGTTGAAATGTGTTAGAATCTTGTTGGCAACATTCATTCAAAGCACGCTCCAAGAATGTGCTTCTCTCATGTGATCACCATCACATCATGTGATGACATCAAGGTGTGATATACATGTTGCATCATAGAGAAAGTGCCAATGAAGGGCGGTCGAGAAGAGAGAAGACATCATTTAAGGAGCAAGATGGATGGAGAGGAAGGAAGACACTTGGTTTCTAGAGTAGGGATGAGTATGAGGCGTGGACCAAGGAGTGCTCACATAAATTTGTTTGTAATGATTTTTTATTGAGATATTTGCATTGGGTTATGAAGTTGGCACTGCTTGAGGGTGGTTACACACCGGTGCCTACCCATGCCCCATGGCGAGGCATGATTTGCCATGCAAAAAGGGGGCCATCCATGAGTAATAAACCAAGTCCTTTTATACTATCCTATAAATGATGCAGTGCGCAAGGAGTTTCAGGTTGGTAGCCACAAGGCGGTGTGTAACCGCCTTGACAATCCCAGATATGATTAGTGTTCACACAAAACAATTTCCTCAACAAATCGCAAAACTTGGGGTGCAGTGCACAAGGAGTTTCACGTTGGTGGCCACAAGGTGGTGTGTAACCGCCTTGACAATCCCATATATGACTAGTGTTCACACAAAACGATTTCCTCAACAAATCGCAAAACTTGGGGTTTGAAAAATTTGGAGGGCTTTTCTTGAAGATGTGCATTTTTTGGAGCAAAAAATAACAACTAAATTGCCTAAAATTTTGCAGATGTCAGAGAATTCGAAAAATATGCTGTAAAGTGAAGACGAAAACATGGCGAGGTTCATAGTAGAGATGGTGCAAAAGTGGCGTGAAGAATGGAAGAATAACAATGATGATAATGAAATGAGGAAGAGTATGATGAGATGAAATGGGGAGGGAGGAGGATTGCTCTTACTGATATGAAGGGAGCAAGGAATGAGATTAGGATGGATGTGATGACTATGAAGGGAGATGAAAGTGAAATGGAAGGGATGAAGGGGGAAAAGGGGGTTGACTTTGACTAGCAGTTGGGAGTCGTTGGGGAGGAAGCTTCGTGGGGAGGCAACGTCACGTTCGTGTGAATTGTCTATCTATCTCGCAAAGGTAAACATCCATGTTTCAGCTTTCACTGCCAAAAAGTCGTCCTCTCTGCACTCCTCCCCCTCCACGCATCTTTCCCCTCACCCCTTCCTCCTCCCCTCACTCCCCATTTCCTCTTCCCCCGCTTCACTCCCCTCGTATTCAGCTCCCCCTGCCTCTCTCAGCACCTCCTTTCCTCTTGTTGATGCTCCCAGCAGTCTCTTTTTCCCTAGCACCAATCCCATGCCATAGCTCAGTCCACAGAAGAAGCTCATTCGCAAAATGATTTTGGGCACCTCTTTCTCCCCCTTTGCAATGGAATTTCGCAGCGCATTCGCAAGAAGAAGCTGATCCTGTCGCGCGCAGCTCGTGAACTTCGCCCCACGTACGTAAATATGACAGCATCACGGAAGAGGAAAATCAGGTGGAGTAACATCTATACGTTCTCCTGCCTTAAGCCCCATCATGGCGACGATGCCTCTACTTCGCTTATCGGTGGAGAAGGATATTCTCGAGTGGTGCTTTGCAACCAACCCGCCGACCCTCGTATGCAGTATCCTTCGAATTACGTCTCGACCACAAAATATAATGTCGTAACCTTTTTCCCCAAGGCACTCTTTGAGCAGTTCCGGCGTGTGGCCAACATCTACTTCTTATTTGCGGCCGTGCTCTCGGTCACCCCTCTGACGCCCTTCACTGCCGCTAGTTTGATTGCTCCTCTGGTGTTTGTCGTGGGAGTGAGCATGGCCAAGGAGGCTATTGAAGATTGGCACCGATATTCACAGGCACGTTACTCGCAAGACATGAAATTGCATGCTTCTCACAATGTTTTCTAATTGATCTTGCTCCGAACATGCATCAATACTCGATCTATCAGGGGAAGTCTCAAGTGCCATGCTCCTTCTGAAGATTGTACTAAGTACACACACACACACGCTCGCGCGCACACACACACACTCACTTTTGTATACTTTGTCTGGCTATTTTCCTAGAGGCTTGCATCGGTGAATAGACTACATATCTATGGAAAGCGTCTGCAGATTTATCTATCTCCTTTTGTATGACGTTCGGCTCCTGTTCCCTCAAGATTTGCTCACGTTTTGTATGGTTGGCAAAATGGGGCATTAAGTTTGGTTGCGGGGAATTCGTGACACTATGGTTTTTGTGTTTGGATTCTGGTAACGACTTCTGTCATTCATGACATTAAGGTGAATCGTATAAAAAACCGTTTATGACGTAACATGCACGTTTGCATATTTGGACCTGATGGGTTTGCGCTTATTAACTGTGGGTGCCATTCTTTAACATAGGTTGTAGGAAACTTTTGAAATAATCTTTTATTGTGGCTTGGAAATTTCACATGTGACGTAGGACATAATGTAGAGTAGTCATCCCTTATGCAGGAAGATCTAAGACTATGGTGAAAAGAATTTGTGACCTTTGGGCTGGGTTTTCAGTCTTGATGACCCTAAGGTGCTCATGGTAGTTCATTGGTGGTGACCTTTGGTGCTCCATTGGGTTTTCAGCCTTGATGGCCCTAAGGTGTTCATGGTTGCCTCAGTGGTGGTGAACTTTGGTGCTCCATTGAGCCTAGTTACTAGGGAAAGGGAATGCTTCAGGAAGGTTGGATGCCAGAATGGGCATGTTTCAGGAAGACGGAACGAGGACTGAGAATGGGAATGCCATGTCATATGATACATCGTACAACATGTCAACTTGTGACAAAAAATCTCACTTTTACAGCTCTGAACTTTCCATTTTGACTTTGAGCTTTGGAAAACGCTCAAACATCCATAGAAAATCAAAATGCATTATGCCATAGATGATGCATATATTTATGGATCAAAGAGCATCACTTTCAGTATACACTACAATACATGTTCATTTCAGTTTGCCTCTGTTGCTGCTCCGTCTTCAGCTGTTACATTCCTGCATCCATCACGCTTCTGTGGTATCAGAGTAGGTTATCCGACCCTGCACTATGCTCTCCAAGCTCTGGGGTGGCCTTTTGTTGCGAGGGAGCCTTCTGAAGATCCCTAACCCTAGGCACCTCTCGTCTACTTCATTTAAAGAGCTGCTGTACTGCTTCATGACCAGGCACAAAATTGCAGCAACTAGTAGCTCTGGTAAGCTGTTTGCAATCCGATCTGCTAGGGATCAAATCACAGCAAATACTGGCCTTCAGGAGCAAATCGCAACTAGGTCTAGCCCCCATTTCCATCTCTGGAATATTGACTAGAGGTATAATAGACTTGATCTATGAGAGAGAGACAGACACTACTGTTGGAATGATCACCTCCACATCTATGTGAGCCCCCAAATGAGGAGAGCATAGGAGCCATGTGGTGCAGTAGTTAGCCTGCCACATGGGCAGATCTAAATGTGAAAGCAACGCTAGCATGCAAAGAAAAGGCAGGAATTTGGGCTGCCATGTGAGGCAACATAATCAAAGAAGAACCTGGCAGTTTGGAGCTGTCATGGTGGACTGGAGCTGTTGGCATGCAAAGAAAAGGCAGGAATTTGGGCTGCCATGTGAGGCAGCATAATCAAAGAAGAACCTGGCAGTTTGGAGCTGTCATGGTGGACTGGAGCTGTTACGCGCTGTATGGAACCAAGGTGGGATCAGCAAGAGCAGAGGTGTATACTGCTGGAACACTGATGTAGAAGTACAATCCGGGTGGTGCAGGACCTGGAGAAGGTGATCTGATCAGGCCAGAATGGCCAGAACAGAGGCAGCAAGAGCAGATCTTCCACGCAGCAGAAAAATTCCTGAAAAAGGCTGTTTTGATGGGCTGGATCTGGTCGGGGGTCTACGGGCCTGGTCCAGTTTGAACCAGCTCTAGTCGGCTGGCTGGCTGGCTGGCTGGCTGGACTGGTTGACTGTTTCAGAGGGCCCTTGGGGCCTATAAAAGGCAGCCCTACTGGGCTTATTATTCATCCATTCATTGAGCTGTTTGGTGCAGCATAATAGCCTGGTTCAAGATGCCATCCAGGAGGATACAAGGCAGCAAGGGAACTGGTTGTTTGCAGGGATAAAGGAGCTCACAAGTCTTCACCATTGGCTGCCCTCAACAGCAGCAAGGAAGATGGGATCAAGAAGATACTTGTGTGTCAGTTTGGGCTGCATCTAGAGCAGCAGGGAAGTCAATGATCTACAGCAAGCATCCGAAATAATATTGAGTCCAGAGCTGCTGCCATCCATGATCACACTAAATACATTCTACTTCTTGATCTTGATAACGATGATTGGAACTTTCTCATTTACCACAAGTATGTCGATAACGGGTATGGTCACAAGAGAGTCTACTTCTGTGGTGGGCTTCTCCTCGACTCGGAGCTATTGCAGGAAGAATTCTCTGTAAATACAAGGTAATCTTCAATAGTTTAGTCATTGTGAGGCTGACTTTTATATTACAGAAGGTCTCCTACGCTTTCACCATCTCCAGACTCCAGTACTATAGTCTGAGATTTGCTCGTCTAAGCTTCAACTGGAATTCTCTTTAGCAAAAGTAAGCTCCGAATCCACCAAGACTGAGTCGAATCAGTCCATAGTTGGCTGCAGCAGAGCAGCTCAGATCCGCCCAGTTCAAACACAGACACAGCAGCACCAAAGCAGCTTCCATCGGTGATAACCAGGCTTCAACAAGCAATGTGCAATTATCTGGTACTTGTGGGAAAAAAGGCAACGACCAACACTGGAGCAAGAAATAGGCACTGAAAATTTGACCAATTTGCAGGAAAAATTCGAGGGGAAAGGTGGCTGTTGAACATTGATTCCCATGCAGAGACTAACAGGCACTAATAGCTCCGAAAACAGCTTCATTAAGCAGCTGCTCCATAGAGATGCATGGAACAGAGCCGAAATGAAGCAAAATGCAGCAGGGATGGCAGCCAAGCCAGTTCCAGAGGAGGCGACCAATAAACGCCTTCAAAACAGTGGCTTCTAAGCAGCTAGAGGCCCAAAAACAGTAGCAGTTCCACGCAAAGTGCTCCAGCAGTGGTATGAGAGAGCAGTTTTGCCACTTTCCTTGGTGGCAACAATCCAAAGACTCCTCTGTCGGAGGTAGGATAGTTGCAATTTCGAAAGTAGGCTCATCGGGTTAGCATACATACAGTGCTCTCTATATTATTTGGCCCATACCCCGGACTAGTGGTTGAATCATACAATCGAAAGCCACTCCCACCCGTACTTCATCGCGCATCGGCCCACTTCATCGCGCATCGGCCCGGCTCTCGTCTTCACCCGTAAGCATTTACCTCCTTGGAAGGAGTGGGGTTTTGCAGTTAATTGCTTTAGTTCAGAACGAGACAGTTCAGCTATAAGACAGCCAAGTATCAGATGTCCTATTGCACCTGATGAAGATCTTGATGAAGAATTCAGGAGATCTAGCCCCTAAGAAAGATACCTCGATTTCAGCACTTGTCCGAGCCTCAGCACGTTCCTCCTTCCCACAGTGAAGGAAGGTTGTGAATCTCTTTCAGTTTCTAAAGAATCTCCTAGGCAACATCATGTCTTAGGAAAGCGTTCCCGAAGTTCTCCTTCAGTTCAAATGTATTCAGATTTGAAGAAAAGAGGAAGGGGTCTGAAGCTTCATGGAAGACGAAGCAAAAAGCACCGACGGTGATCTCCTAGCTCCATCCCATCTTCTTCTAGTTCCTCTTCTTCTTCTTCTTCCCTTCTTCCTCCTCTCATCCCGAGAGCGTTCTTCTCATGGGCGCAACAAGAGGAAGACCAGAACAAGATGAAGGGACTTCAAAGGAGGCAAGTCCGTCAAATTTACTACTTTTGATGGAAAGTATGGGGCAAGGGAGAAAGCTTTGGACTTCATCGTGGAGATTCAAGGGGTAGAGGTAGTGAGAGAGAGGGAAGGATGCATGGTGATGAAGAAAAAGGCCAAAATAGGTGCTTTTGGGCTGTTTTACTCCCATCGTGCCTCGTGGTAGCAACCCAGATGCTAAAACAGCAAGGACGACATTCCAGAAATGTTTTGGCAACACCGGAATGCTGTTCCCATGCATTCCAATATTTGGTGGACACATGTAGTGTTCCGGTGCCATTGGAGGGATTCCCCCTTGCTCTAACCATCCGGAATGGCATTCCCTTATTCTAGGAAGGGGAACAACGCTCCTTGTTAACTATGGCATGAAGAACTAGCTCATTATCTATCAACTGCTATGTTTCTTGAGGATAGGTAGAGGCCAAAATCGGGAAGGTGGGTAAAACCAGAATTTTTGCCTTGCTTTCCATCATCTCAGGCAGTGTAGACATGTTGGAGTAAAGAAAGAATCGAACTGGAAGAGAGAGTGATGGGGAAAAAGGTAGAGTCAAGGATTGACAGAGAAAGAGGGGAGAGGTCTGGAGAAGATGATGAAGAGGCTTGGAACCTAAGTAATCACACCCTTGCTGTCCTGACCCTCGAAGACGCCTTGACACCCAAACAGCCCACACCTCTGCACACTCCTCAAAAACACCTCCGAACAGCAGCCCCTAAAACTCCTCTCAGTTTGCTGGTTCCAAGCTCCCTCCATGTCTTGGGTCTCTAGCCAACTGTGGCTCTAATACCCTATGAGAAGTGCAGCGGAACTGAACAGAAATGGAGAGAGGAAATCAAGCCACACACAGAACTGAACTGAAAGGAGAGAAAGAGACAAGAGAGACTGCAAGGGATCTGAGGCAAAACCCCCTGAACTGTAGGGGAAAGGCTCTATTCAAAGATGCACAAGTGTTGCTCCACACTGAGATGTCAAACAAGTGAGAGAGGGGGCCTATACATTGGCACTCAAACCCCCCCTTAGTCGGCTGGTACATGTGGGCGACCCACAGACCTAGGTGGGCCGACCCCCTCTCGCCAACCTCCTGCTATAAGAGGTGCTGCCACACAGCCATATGGGGGGCTGACCCCCTGCCTATAAGGCCGACTGCAACAACCAGTGGGGGCCGACCAGCAGCCCCGCAGCCCTTCTGGGGACACATGCATGCAGTGGACACCTAGAGCTGCGCTCCAGACAATCATACCTGCTCCGAGGGTGGCTGGAACCCCCCCAAGAGCTTGGCTATCCATCACAGGGCTTAGCTATCCACATGCTCAGGTATGCCCTTGACCCAATTCTACCCTAAACTCTCTCAGGGCAGGCACACCTACAAGCAAGGCCCTCACTCTCTACCTAAACCATGGGAACATCAAGAGATGCTGACCTCCAGCTGACTACCCTCTTATGACTCACACATGGTCAAGAAGCGATGGTAGCCCTTGAGTTTGTTGTACTGAGTTTGAGAGTGGCAGCCGAGCTTAACCTCAATGAGCCTGATGCAATATGATAGAGATTGAATCAGCTTCTACAGCTCAATTAGGTTATGACCGAGCTTGTTGTAGCAAGCAGAAGCATCTGGAAAAGGATATGTTCACGTAGCGCTCTAACTTTCACTTACATCCCAAGAAACCCAACCTCAAGATCGGCTGGAATTGTCCCTTCTGAATTATCAAGCTAAGTACAAAACACTAAAACTCGAAGACTTGCAAGGTGCACAGCTGCCCAAGTGGGTCGGCGGCAGCAAAGTCAAAGCGCACTACCCGAAATGCAGTCACAACACGAGTAGATGTCCATCATATGATCCAACTAACCTATGGTTCTCTGCCTAGGCAAAGATTTCCTCAACCTCAAGCATAGAGCTGCCCAAGTGGGTCAATGTCAGAAAACTCAAAGCATGTTACCCAAGGTGTAGTCGTGTCAACACGAGTAGATGGCCATCAGGTGATCCTATTGAGGTATGATTCTTTTTCTATACTTCAAGCAGATAACATTTTCTTGGAGTCACAAATCTATTTGGCTGGACAATGCTGTTTAAGGTCTTGGCAAATGCAGCCTTGTGCCTTTCCAGTGTATGATAATTAGTGTATATAAACTGCGTGTAAGCACAAGAGCTGTGTTCTGAGATTTTGGAAATGGCAACCATATGTGGAAAGCCTGTTCCTACCAAGAAATACTGTATGCATGTAGATCTTCAGATTGTATGAATGCCATGTCAACCAACTTCTGCATGTTCTCTGATTTTGTTGGGCATAGTCTGCTTAGTTTTTATACTGATCTTTTAAAGCTCCTATATCTTTTCATTCAAACATTGCAAGGCAGAAAGATTGACCTGTACATCTTGCAATCTATGTTCTTTTCATTGTTTCTGTTGTCCTTCATTGTTCTGTGGACCTCTTGACATGTGTGTTTCATTATCTGTACTCAACATACCGTTGGTGGCTAAATTCAACATTCTTTAGATCACGCATTTCATCAGCATCCATGGACTAAGGTGTTGATGTAAATTATTCTGGATGTATTGCAAGTAACAGATGTGTGCAAAGGTAAGGTGCAAGTTAATTATTTTGATCATTTTGTGAGGGTGATAACTTAAGCCTGACTGACTGTTAGCCCACACAAATTCGGAATGCAGGATAAAGAGGTCAATAATCGGAAGATCTTTGTACACCAAGGAGATGGAACGTTTGGTATTCAAGAATGGAAGAGACTAAGGGTTGGAGACATTGTGAAAGTTGAAAATGACAATTTTTTCCCAGCTGATCTTTTGCTGCTGTCATCTAGTTTTGAGGATGGGATCTGTTACGTGGAAACCATGAATCTTGATGGTGAGACAAACTTGAAGCTGAAAAAGGCATTAGAGGTTACAATGGAGCTGGATGAAGATCCAAAATTTGCTTCTTTCCATGCAAATGTTAATTGTGAGGATCCCAACCCACACCTATACAGTTTCATTGGCAATCTGCAATTTTCCTCTGGAGAGGACAATTTAGAATCTCATGTATATTCCTTAGGCCCACAACAGATTCTTTTACGAGATTCCAAGCTGAGGAATACGGGACACATTTATGGAGTCGTGATTTTTAGTGGTCATGACACAAAAGTAATGCAAAACTCAACACCCCCACCATCAAAGAGAAGTCACATTGAGAAGAGAATGGACAGTATTATCTATTTCCTCTTCAGTGTCTTGTTACTTGTCTCTACTATTGGATCAATAGTTTTTGGGATCAGAACCCATAACGATATGCCCCACTGGTTGTACTTGAGACCAGCTGACGCAAATTCTTTCTTCAACCCAAAGAAACCAATTACTGCAGCTCTGTTACACCTAGTCACTGCACTGATCCTATATGGCTACCTTATACCCATATCTCTTTATGTCTCTATTGAAATAGTGAAGGTTGCACAAGCTATGTTCATAAATCAAGATTTAAATATGTACTATGAAGAGACAGATAGACCCGCTCGTGCTCGCACGTCGAATTTGAATGAGGAACTCGGACAAATAGATACCATTCTTTCTGATAAGACAGGAACCTTGACTTGCAACATGATGGAGTTCCTGAAGTGTTCTATAGCTGGTGTATCGTATGGTGAGGGGGTGACAGAGGTGGAGGTGGCTGCAGCTCAAAGGCAGGGACGGAGAATAGCTTCTCAGAACAATGGTGGTCATACAACAAGATCTGAGATTGAGGATGATGGTCCAACTGAAAAACCTCATGTGAAAGGATTCAACTTTCAGGATGATCGACTGATGGACAATCACTGGCTACATGGGGAGAATGCATCAGAGATTCAACTTTTCTTTCGTATTTTGGCAATATGCCATACAGCTATTCCAGAAGAGGATGAAGAAACTGGGAAGGTTAGTTATGAAGCTGAGTCTCCTGATGAAGCAGCTTTTGTTGTAGCTGCCCGAGAATTTGGCTTTGAATTTTACAAGCGTACACAAGCTAGTGTGATGGTGAGAGAACCTGATATTGGATCTGCTGGGAAGTCGAAAAGGTAGGCTCCTCCTTGCAAATAATACATTGTGAAGCATCTGCATTAACTGTATGTTCGCAAGTTAGAAAGCTCAAAATGGTCAAATTGATTCGGAAAGCTTTCATCGTCTGATATTAGCTTGCTTAAAGGAAATGTCTTACTCTGAGATTTAAAATGTTGTTTTGTTTCGGCAGGGAATACATAATACTTGAACTCTTGGAGTTCAGCAGTTCAAGGAAACGCATGTCAGTTGTGGTCCAAGATGAAGAGGGGCAGATATATCTTTTCTGTAAGGGTGCCGACAGGTATGTACCTGAACTTTCAGTCTGCACTTCAGAGCCACAAATGTCTACGATCTTAGGCAAAAGCACTCATATTCAACCTCAATCTGAAAAATATGTGGAAGATTGCTATTGGACTTTCATTTATTTGTGCGTGTTAGTGCATATGTCCCATATCAGCCTGGCCCAGCAAAGCAGATAACAGGTCAACTGTGGAGAAGGATTCGTAGGACAAATAATCTGAGGTCAGTCATGCTGGGCTGGACCGAATTTACTGCAAATCCAAATCTGGATGATATACTTGTTTAGAGAGAATGAATAGGGGCAATATGGTTGTATGCTGTGTCAAGGATAGGGTACGATATGACATCAGTTAAACAATGGCGGTGATGTGCTAGTTGGACTGCAGTCTTGTTAAACTGGAGTTATTGTCAATGCACAATCCAGAGGATGTCACCCCTCCTTCCTTGATATTTGCAAAGAGTAGTATGGCTCCCGTGACTTGTGTGGGCCTTGGATGTCTCATGGGCAGTTTTAGCTGTCTTTAACAAGATACATTGTAGCCATGATCTCTGCTGGATTCATTAAACTAATCAAGTATCTTTGTGTGGCCACCTTTCATCATGACTACCCTCGAGCTGGGCAGTATGCAAGCTGTAAAATATTAATTGGTGAAGCATATGTATTTTTAATTGGTGTGGGCCATAGTTACCATGGAATGCTGTTCCGTTCATATGGAATACGAGAATGGCGCTCTCTTGATGAGCTTCATGGGTACGTCTATATTAACATCTGCCTGCGGAACTTCTACAGAATGTTCTGTGCGATGCCTATGGAACATTCCATAGGCCGTTCTTATGTGAAATGTCTATAGTAGACACACAAAAGGCAGCCATTTTTTATATATATAGAATAGAGGCACTAACCTGTCCCTGCCCCTCTCATTCATCCAAAAACTGATTCCCTTACAAGTACACATAGGATGGAAGGAGCAGGAATAGGAGCATCATCTGCAGCAGATCTTGAAGCATTTTTGCAGCCAATTTTTGTTGCCTACTCATAGAGCTGCCTCTTCTAGATCTAGTTGGAGTTTTGGGGCTTGCCTCCATCTTGTCTCAGTTTGTTCCCATCCAAAGGCATCCATTTTTTTTCTATATATAATAGAGGCACTAACCTGCCCCTGCCCCTCTCATTCATCCAATTACTGATTCCCTTACAAGTACACATAGGATGGAAGGAGCAGGAATAGGAGCATCATCTGCAGCAGATCTTGAAGCATTTTGGCAGCCAATTTTTGTTGCCTACTCATAGAGCTGCCTTGTGAGCTTTTTATAGCAGTCATTCTTTATATGCAGCAGCCACAGGGATATCATGCTTATAAAAAATCTATTGGGAAATCTGGAAAATGCTCTCCAAGTAAAGTCAGCATGCACCCACAAGACACTTAAAGGTTAGCATTCCCTTGCACTTGTTTGAACATTGTCTTGCTCCGAGCTGGTCTGTTCTAGTCTTTTGGGATGCAGCAGCCAGCTTCCAATAATGTATTTTCTTGTATTGGAGACTCTAGATGGCCTTTTTCAGGTTACCTCGTTTTTGTATGCCATAATCCATTGGGCAACTATAATCATCTGTCAAGATGATTCTATCTATTCTTTAGACAAGATTGGATATATTCTAGTCTTATGAAGGTATATATTAATTGATGAAGCATATGCGTGCTCAGTCATAATGCGTATGCCTAGGCTTGCATATTTTGTTTTCTGATTTTAGAGTAGACAAGATTAGCAGCTAGTTTTAGTCTGATTTGTATGCCTGCGTAGGCATGCCTCCAGTCTCGGCTCCAAATTTTTGTAGTGACATGCACCAAGTAAAGGTTGGTTTGTTTTCTATATTGATGTGGCTCTCCAAGTGTAATAGTCTACACAACAAGAAAAAACAAAGCAAGGTACTGGTCACGCAACTAGAACAAATCCATCCAATAGAATTCCTTAGCTTGGTTGCACAGCTCTTGCTTAAGGGGTCAGAACAGGCCTAAGGGAGTTTTATGAGGATTGTCCTGATATTCACTTCCTTTGGGAGAATGAGGGAGGTTTTTTTGGGAGATCTAGGCTGCATGTATCCAGCACGCCCTTGTCATCATGTTTGGGTGATTAGTAAATTGGGCATTGTGAGAAAGTTGACCTAGTGATAGATGTCAGCAATATGACCAATTTGGTAGTGGGTGGACCATTAAGGGCCCAGATCGTGCCCTGGGATCCAAGAGAACATGCTTGGCTTGCATAGATTTTTCTCTAGTTCTCTGTTGCAACTCCATCCTTCATATGGTACAAAGGCACGACTACTTTGCTACTAATTTATTCATTGATGCAAGCAAACGTTCATTTGTTGCAGATGTTTGCAGTTATTAAACATTTGCACATGTCTACATGAGGGGCCAAGTTCAAAAAGAGATAGACTAAAAAATCAGCACATTTTAAGAGGTATAGAACTTTCCAAACAGCCTGAAATGATGGACACAATGTGTAGATCCCGAGCGTGCTTGGATGTTAACAAGCCTCGCGGCTTCATCAATAGCCTAGAGTCAACACTTTTTGCATAGAGTTGACTCTAGGAGAAGAACAAGATCAGGAGGTGTTTGGAATTATGCTTTCTTTAAGATGTGTAGCTTTCATCTCCATAATACACATGACGATTTAAGATGTCCCATTCAAGACAAAAGAGACACTTTCTAGAATAAGAACATGATCAGGAGGTGGTTTGGAATCGTGTTTGCTTTAAGACATATTGTCATCTCCATAATGCACACAACACCTACATCCAAAATGGAGCCAAGAGGTCTTAAGATGCCCATACAACACAATGCTATAAGTATGACTCCTTTTCAAGCAGCCTATGGACACACTCTGATAGTACCGACCCGTTTTATAGTTCAACATCGAGTGGCCTTAGCTTGCTCAAGAGATGCAAGATATCCTACTGCAAGGCAAGGACAAAATGAGCAAAGCGCAAAAGCAATATCAAAGGTCCACCAATAAGCGCAGACTTCGTCTCGAATTCAATAATGGTGACATGATTCTGTTATTCGTAGCTCCACAATGCTATAAGACAGTTAAGTCTATGTTTTCTAAACTGTACCCATGATACTATGAACCATTCTGGATCATGAAGAAACACTCACCATTAAGTTATAAGTTGAATTTACCACCATCCTACGCTTCACAATTCATGGTTAAAATCTTATAGTTTAGGCAAGTTATTATGTTCCAGAAATTGAAAACTAGAAATCTCCCCTCCATCTAGAGTCTCAAGGGAGATCTCGTCCAATAGAGTCTCCAGGCACTCAACCACCCAGAATCGAGGGACCTATCATCTGATACAACCGAGGTTGTTGACGGTGGAGGGGACTCAAGCACTATGCCAAAGCATTCCCCAATGGGAAGGGAGGATGGGTCCCACGAAGTAGAATGTCACTGGAAGGCGAGGCACGATGATGCATGGAGTCCACATTATCAACTATAAACCCATGACACCAAGGAATGAAATAACCCAAGTGTGGGCCAATGAAAATGAGGCTCTACTCCAGCAAAACCCTGGGAGTGTCAGGGGAGCTCAGCTGGAGAAGAAAAACCCTTTCCCCTAGATTGTGACCTCCTGAATGTGGTTATTCTCTAGGGCCGAACTCATATGGATCCTATCACAAACCTGACTTCTCGGGGGCATGAGGCCAATAATGCTCCCCATCATAGCTCTATCCTGAGGGACTAAACTTCTATCTTCAACTGCTGTTTGTCTTCTAGGGAAAGGATAATCGAGCGGAATTGGGAGTTGAGGGAGCTGTCATGAGAGCCCCTCTGGCCAGACCAAACAAGGTCACCACCTGGAATGTGGACCCTAAAAGGACAAACAAAAGAACTGCTGCTGCTAGGTGAGGAAAGGGAGGGTGGAAAGGGAGAGTAAAGGAGAAAAAAAGAAGCTAAAAGCAGTTGCAAAGTGCTGCCAAGAAAGAAAAAGAAGAAAAAGGGAAGACTCAAGGAAGGGAGACGAAAACTCAAGGAAGGGAGGCAAAAATACCCACACAACCCTGCACTTGAGAAAAACCAGGCCAAAGGGGCAGCCTCCAAGATCAGACCGTCGAAGGCACCACCTGAGACGAGGAGCAAAGACCCCCCCATAGTTGAATGTGCAGGTGGCTGCCCACAGCAGCCAGCAGTTGAGCTGTGTTGGGGTAAAGGCACATTGCCACCCTTTTATTAAGATATGACACCTATGACTGTCTTAAGACAGTCATAGGGTGAAAAACCTAATCCTAATAAAACCTATGAGTTTGTGGTGTGGCTCAACACTTCACACCCACATCTTTTGTGTCTCCCCTCTCTCTCACTCTCCCCCCCGTTGTTCTTCTCCCTCATTCTTTCCCTCTCAACAGGTATCAGAGCCTTCATCTCTTCCTCTCACTCCCACTCCGGTCCACCTCGGGCCTCGTGCTCTCAGCAGCAGTAGCAGCGCGAGCAAGGGCGGCAGCGCGAGCGAGCGGGGCAGTGCGAGCAGAGCAGCAACAGCAGCAACAAGGGCGGCAGCGCGCACTAGCACAGCGGGGCAGCGCGAGCAAGGGCGGCGCAACGCGAGCGAGCGGGGCAGCGCGAGCAGAGCAGCTGCTCATAGCTGCGCAGGCGCAGCCAGTGCGTGCTTCGCACAGCACCGGGCCGCGCATAGCCAGAGCGCGCAGCGCGCGCCCATCGACCGCCTGCAGCGACAGGTACGGCCATCCGTACCGGTCGTACGGACGCCGTACAAGAGCCGTACCGTACGGACGCTGCCGTACAGACGTCGCGACGAGCAAAAGGACATAAATTTTTTTTGGGGGATTTGTGCACTGCGCAGGTACAGGAAGTACAGCAGGCACAGAAATTTTTTTTTGGGAGAAGCAGGAAAAGAGAGAGCACTCTGCTCTTCATTCCCGTTTTTTTTTGTTTTCAAAACTGTGTGTTTGAGGTACAGCAAGTACACTCTTGTCCCTCACACTCTTGTCCCTCGTGCTTGAGGTGACTAGTGCCACAGTGTGTGGTGGTGCACAGTTATTTTGTTTCGGGAAGGTCAAATGCCTTGATTTTGCAGAGGGCTTTTACGCTTTTGCTGAGTGCAAATCTCAGCTTTTGGGTAACATTTTCAAAGGGCTTTTGCCTGGAAGTTTATGCAGTGTATGCCTTGAGGCAATGTGGAGCCAGGGTGCCCACATTGGTCTTGTTTCCGCAGTGTATTCAGTGACATTTCTTGCAGGTCACATTCTGTGTACGACACTTTAAAAATCTCAGTTGAGCCACGCTTGGCCAGGGCGCATCGAGTTTACTCGGTCCCTAACTGTCCATCGTTGACAGTGCTCAAAAGATTTCCTCTTCAGTGTTTGTACGTTGTGATCTGTGTTGTTACTGCGTACACAGGGCTGTTTATGCATCACATTGTCAGGTGAAAGTACCAGGAAAGCGCTGTATTTTGTATGCTACCTCAGTGTTGAGGTGTTTTTCACTTGGTACAGGTGTCAAATCAAGGGGCTTTTGCCCAGATTTTGCTTGTGAGCACTTGAGTTACTGTTTGAGACCTTCAGATGCCTTTTATCCCCTTGGCAGAAGGGTGATTGTTTGGGATTTGTCCCATTCTCTGTTGCAGGTTTGTGACAGGCTGAAGTGTCTAGAGCCTCTTTTCAGTGAACAAAACAGTGTATGACAAGTGGTTTATGCATATAAAATCAGTGCAATACCTCATCTGCGGTGGGAGAAGTGTCCAGGACAGCAGTGTTTTGTGCTTCGTCAGCTGATGATGCACTGATAAAGCACTTGTGGAACAGCTGCAGCATTCTGAAATTACTGTTTTATGCCTATTTGAGCACGGTACAGTGTGTCAGAAGGTACAGTAACTGGAGGGAAATTTTCTGTTTTGCTGCAGATTTTTTGACAGTAAAAACAGCACTATTGTGAGTGCTCCTGGCTCTTGATAGAGCAGGTTTTTTCTGAGAAATCAGAATTTTATTCAGTCATTTTTTGACTTACAGGGAGTCAGGTACTTTCCTTATCTGATATGGCATCAGGGGGAAGTGAATCATCAATTCTGAACATAAAGAAATTGGAAGGGGCACACAATTATGCATTATGGGCAGAACAGTGTTTGAATGTACTGCTGCTAAAGAAGATTTCTAAGCCCATAAGGGTGAAGGGTGTCAAGCCATCTGGGATGTCAGATGATGAGTGGGAGGAGCTAGATTTGTCCGCTAGGGCTGCTATCATGCTTACTCTCAGTGATTCTCTTGTGTTCAATGTTCAGGCTGAAAAGACCTCTTATGGCCTATGGCAGAGGCTAACAGAGTTATATGCCCAAAAGAGTTCAGCCAGTAAGGTTTATTGGTTGAAGAAGCTGGTTGATCTTCGCATGAAGGAAGGTACAGCTATGACCTCACATTTGAGTGAGTTCAATGCCATCTTTACACAGCTGACTGCACAGGGGTTGAACCTTGATGAGGAGTTCAAGGCTACCTTCTTGTTGTGTACCCTCCCTGAGAGTTGGGACACTTTCAAGACCACCCTGTCTAATTCAAATGTCACTCTTATGTATGCTGATGTAGAGAGCTCTCTCCTTATGGAGAAGATGAGCAGGAAGAATAATGCGGGCAGCAAGTCTTCAAATGCTTTGCAGGTACAGGAAAGAGGCAGGACTCAGCAGAAGGGGAGATCTGCTGGCAAGTCCAAATCCCGCAGTCAGTCCCGTGGCAAAAAGGATATTGAATGCTTTTACTGTGGCAAGAAGGGACATGTGAAGTCTAAGTGCTTCAAGTTTATACGGGATCAGAAAGCCAAGAAGGCTGAGGCAAAGGATGCAGGCAGTGGAAGCAAAGGCAAAGGCAAGGCCAAGTTAGATGACTTGGATGCAGTGAATGTTGCAGCAGAAGACAGTGAAAGTGACAGGGATGATGTTTTATGCTCTTGTGCTGTAATTGCACATACATTAGTTATTGATGGCCATGACATGCACACCTAGCTCTTGGATTCAGGTGCTTCTTTTCATGTTACTCCTCATAGGGAGTGGTTTACTTCCTTCACAGGTACTCATGGAGTTGTTCACCTTGGGAACAACTATGCATGTCAGATTGCAGGGATTGGCAGTATACAGATAGTATTCCCTGATGGACGCATATTTATGCTTGATGGTGTTCACCATGTGCCGCAAATCAAGAAAAATCTGATTAGCACTGGCTTGTTGGATGACAGTGGTTACCACACCACATTTGGGGATTCCAAATGGGTGATTACTGATGGCCAGGTTGTAGTGGCTGAGGGTTATAAGAGTGATACCTTGTACCCTATTTATGTTTCTAGTGTAGGTAATCATGTTGTTGCCATAACCGAGCACCAAAGGTTTCATTGTGGCATAGCCGGTTGGGACACATGTCCGTTAAAGGAATGCAAGAACTGTCACGTTTGGGTTATCTGCCGTCTCTTTCATTTTCAGATTTGCCTACTTGTGATCATTGCATTTTTGGAAAGCATTCTATGCACAGTTACGCTGAAACGCGTTTCAGAGCCCAGCCAGGCCTGAAACGCCGTTTCAGAGAAGCCCCGTTTCCTGAAACGCGTTTCAGAGTCTGAAACGTTTCAGGACCCTGAAACGGCTGGCTGAAACGTTTCAGCCAGTCTGAAACGCGTTTCAGAGTTCTGAAACGTGCCGTTTCAGACAACACAGGCTGCTAGGTCTCCAAAATCACATTTTTTGTCTTTTTGCTTTTGATTTTGGTCTCCAGGCTCCTTCCACTCCTTCAGCCTCATACTCTCTCTATCCTCAAGGTTTTCCAGCCCTCCTTCAGCCCCATTCACTCCATTTCCTCTCCTTTCTCTCCTGCAGCCTGCTTCAGCCCTCCATCATCATCTACTCCCCTCCCTTGCTGACGTGGCGTTTCCCCGTTTCAGCCCTCCCAGAAATCCCGAAACGTTTCCGTTTCCGTTTCCGTTCCCCGTTTCCCCGTTTCCGTTTCCCCTAACTATGATTCTATGACTCCTCATAAGAGGAGAACTCCCCAAAATAGAGCACCGCTTGATCTAGTGCACACTGATTTGTGTGAGATGCCACAGCTATCACTAGGGGGTGCAAAGTATTTCATTACTTTTATTGATGATGCCACACGCAGAGTGTGGGTCTATTTCTTGAAGCATAAAAGCGATGCCTTAGATGCTTTCAAGAAGTTTGTCACTCAGGTTGAGAATCGGACAGGTCGCAGGCTGAAATGCCTCAGATCCGATAATGGGGGTGAGTATGTGTCACATGCTTTTGTACAGTTTTGCGAAGCTAAGGGCATTAAACAGGAACTCACAGCCCCTCATAATGCATCTCAAAATGGTGTGAGTGAGCGGATGAATCGAACTATTCAGGAGACGGTTCGATGTATGTTGTCTTATGCTGCATTGCCCCATGGCTTTTGGGCAGAAGCCGTGCAAACAGCAGTTCACATAATTAACAGGTCGCCGAACAAGGCTTTGGAGTTAAAAGTGCCAGAGGAGGTGTGGTCTGGCAAGCCACCTTCATATAAGCACTTACGTGTGTTTGGCTGCGAGTGCTTTGCTCATATACGCAAAGAACTGCGCACCAAATTGGAGCCAAAGTCTTCCAGATGCATCTTTATGGGTTATGGTGACGAAGGTGAAATGGGGTACAGGTTATGGGATCCCGTTAAACGGAAGATTATACGCAGCAATGATGTCATCTTTAAAGAGGATAGTGTACACAAAGAACCCGTGCAACCTGTGGAATACAGGAGGGTTATTTATGATGATGTCGGACAGCAAAGAATGCCCATTTATATGCAGCAGCAGGCTGCTGTAGATAACCCTGTTCAAGAGGGTATACAGGCTGAAAATCAGCCAGATAATTTTGCCAATGATGCACCACTGGATATGCCAACAAATGGGGCTGTAGAACAGCCAAATATGGTGGTACAGCCACCCGTCATGCATGACGAACAGGCTAGACAGCAGCCTAATCCGGAACATTTTGTTAGGAGGAGCACCCGTGTACAACGGCCTCCTGACAGGTTTGTTCCAGGAGCCAATAATGTGGCTGATTTTATCATGCTGACAGATTGTGGTGAGCCTTCCAGCTTCAAGGAAGCTATGGGAAGAACAGAGAAAAGGAAGTGGGAGAAAGCCATGCAGTCAGAAATGGACTCCCTACTTCAAAATGATACATGGGACTTGGTGCAGCTACCTGCAGGCAGAAAGGTTTTGCCATGCAAGTGGGTTTACAAAGTCAAAGTGGATTCAAATGCTTTACCGAGGTATAAGGCCAGATTGGTTGCCAAGGGATTTAAGCAGGAGAAGGGCATTGACTTTGATGAGATCTTTTCCCCTGTAGTCAAGATGACTACTTTGAGAGCAGTGTTAGCTCTTGTTGCTCATGAGGACATGGATTTATGTCAGATGGATGTGAAGACTGCTTTTCTTCACGGAGATCTCCATGATGAGATCTATATGAGTCAGCCAGAGGGATATGCTGTTAAAGGGAAAGAGCAGCTTGTGTGTAAGCTCAAGAGGAGCTTGTATGGACTCAAGCAGGCGCCAAGAGAATGGTACAAGAAGTTTGATGCCTTCATGCAGTCCCAAGGGTATCATAGGTGTGAGACCGATCATTGCTTGTACACCAAACGGGCAAAGGATGGCAGTTTGATGCTACTCATTCTATATGTGGATGACATGCTAATTGCCAGTAAATCTCAGCAGGAGATTAGTGCTTTGAAGAAGCAACTGCATAAGTCTTTTGACATGAAAGACTTGGGTGATGCAAACCATATTCTTGGCATGCGGATTACTCGTGACAGGTCCAAGGGACTTTTGTTTCTGTCACAGAAGGAGTACATTGACAAAGTACTGCAGAGGTTTAAAATGGAGGGGGGAAAGTCTATTAGTATCCCGTTGCCTCCTCATTTAAAACTCAGCAGTAAGGACAGCCCTAGATCAGATGATGATAAGGCTGAAATGGCCAAGGTTCTGTATGCATCTGCAGTTGGTTCTTTGATGTATGCCATGGTTGCCACTCGTCCGGATATTGCTTTTGCGGTGGGAGTCATCAGCAGGTATATGGCAAATCCAGGCAAGCAGCACTGGGAAGCAGTGAAAGGTGTCTTGAGGTATCTCAAGGGTACCAAAGACTTGTGCATATGCTATGGTAGGCAGGATGCATTGGTGCATGGTTTTACAGATTCAGACTATGCAGGGAATGCAGATAACCGGAAGTCTACTACCGGTTATATTTTCACATTTGCAGGAGGTGCTATATCATGGGTGTCTCGGTTGCAGAAATGTGTTGCACTGTCAACTACTGAAGCTGAATATGTTGCAGCCATTGAGGCTTGCAAGGAAGCAATATGGCTTACTCGGCTGGTGGGAGATTTGGGCATTACAGGGGATATGCCAGTTTTGCATTGTGATAGTCAGAGTGCTATCATGTTGGCAAAGAATCCGGTCTTTCATCAAAAGACCAAGTACATAGATGTGAAATACCATTTCATCAGGGAGGTACTGGAAGACAAGCGACTTGAACTTGTGAAGGTGCATACTGATGATAATCCTGCAGATTTGCTCACTAAGAGCTTGCCTACAGAGCGGTTTGCACATTGCCGCCACATCATGGGATTAGGATGAGACCATTCTTATTTTATGGTCTTGTATACAGTAACTGTATATTGCTGTAATTTTTATTCTTTTCTCCCCTTTAGGCACATTGGCCTTTAGGTGGGAGGTTGTTGGGGTAAAGGCACATTGCCACCCTTTTATTTAAGATATGACACCTATGACTGTCTTAAGACAGTCATAGGGTGAAAAACCTAATCCTAATAAAACCTATGAGTTTGTGGTGTGGCTCAACACTTCACACCCACATCTTTTGTGTCTCCCCTCTCTCTCACTCTCCCCCCCGTTGTTCTTCTCCCTCATTCTTTCCCTCTCAAGCTGCAAGTTTCGCACACAACCCTGCACTTGAGAAAAACCAGGCCAAAGGGGCAGCCTCCAAGATCAGACCGTCGAAGGAACCACCTGAGACGAGGAACAAAGACCCCCGCATAGTTGAATGTGCAGGTGGACAGCAGCCAGCAGCTGCGCTGCAAGTTTCGCACATAGCAGGAAGGAGAAACAGATCCGCAGCCAAGGCAGGACTGAGGGTGGAAGAGGTGCAAAGAAGGGAGGGGGTTGAAGAAACAGAGTCGGGAGAGGGGCGAGAAGGAAGAAAATGGGAGGGGGGCGACTACAACAGGGAGCTACACGGCAGACGAGCAGGGGGGAAAGAAGGGGAAGCTAGGCAATGGAGGAAGTAGTGGAAAGAGCTAGCAGCGGGGAGCTCCAGCAGTAAGCCAAGTTGTCCCTCAAAATTAGGGTTGTACTTGCATACTTTGGAAGTACAAAGTAGAATGATTGTCAATCATGAGTTGTCCTAGCAAGTACATGTGAAGCCTCTTTCATATAATTCAAGGGAGAGGACAAGCATATAATTCAAGGGAGCTGTCTTAGTAAGTACATCTAAAGCCTCTTTCATATAATTCAAGGGAGGACAAGCACTATTTGTATATGGGATGAAAGGGCACTGCCAGCATGCCCACATTTAAATTCTCAGTAACTAGAAAAGTACATGAGTATGTAAAGAACTGTAAATGGAAAACCTCTTACAATGTAGCCCCTTCAATACACAAAGTAGGGTCTACAGCTAAAGCTAACTACCCTAATATCTACTCGAAGGATGAGACCACAGCTTTAGGCCCGTCTGTATCGACTGCTAGATATCCACAATGAGTACTAGTTTTGAGTTTTGATCTTTGAGCTTAGTTTAGTATAGTACTCAGCAAAGGACCTTAGCCAGCCCTTTTCTTCATACCACAGTCGCATGTATGAGTTACTCTGTTATTGTACTTTGTCTCATAGGCCCGCGAGCCCTCCCGAAGACAGTAATACATCTCTCTCTCTCTCTCTCTCTCTCATAGATCAATGGAAGAAACAAGTTTCTCCTTTTTGTGCCTGATTCTCCTTTTTGGTCTTATAGATACATATATCGGGTTACTGTGCCCCATTTTACAGCCAATACAACATATCTCAAATCCTAATGGTGTGGTTCTATGTGCTTGCAGTGTAATATTTGAGAGACTGGGGAATTCTGGGAAGGAATACGAGGAAGCAACTAGAGAACACCTTGCCCATTATGCTAATGCTGGGTTGAGAACCTTGGCTCTTGCATATCGGAAACTGGATGTATCTGAGTATCAGTCTTGGAGTGCAGAATTTTTAAAAGCTAAAACATACGTAGGTGCAGACAGAGATGTAAAATTAGACAGTGCATCTGCGTTGATAGAGAGAGACCTTATTCTGATTGGAGCCACAGCTGTTGAAGACAAGTTGCAGAAAGGGGTAAGTAAGAATTGGATGTGGATTTTTCCTACATTGTACAAGGAGCTACAATGATAACAAGATTCTCTTGCTGTCTCACTCTTATAGGTTCCACAATGTATAGACAAGCTTGCCCAAGCTGGTATCAAAATTTGGGTCCTGACAGGGGACAAACTGGAGACTGCCATCAATATTGGGTAGGTGTTGATCTACCTTCACATTCAGCATTGTTGTGAGAGAAGGTCATTTATTAAATGTTATTCATGGAAAAACATACAACTTGGTTGACTTTTCTTGGGTTGACAGCTTTGCATGTAGTCTACTGCATCAAGAGATGATCCAGTTGATCATATCTTTGGACAACAATGAGGTGAACAGAGCAGAAGCCTCTGCAGACAAGGAACTTCTCAGAAAAGTAAATTCCTTTGATTGCAAATTTCAATGTCTCAATGCATAGTATTGGGTACTAACCATGTAGCGATTGAAAACTGAAAAATTGATGCTGTGTAGGTCTGTCAAGAAAGCACACAACAACAGCTAAGTGCACGAAAACAACAGATTGAAATAGAGGAACGCAATTCCATATTTGCACTGATAATTGATGGGAAAGCATTAGACTATGCTCTGGAGAAGGATCTTGAAGACGAGTTTCTGAAGTTAGCCATCAAATGTGGCTCTGTTATTTGCTGCAGGGTGTCTCCAAAACAAAAGGCTATGGTGAGTTTCCTTGAATGGAATGGGGGTTTACTACGAAAAGTTATTTTTAACTTTAGTGAGAATCTCTTTCTTGAAATGCCACTTTCTTGTGTGTGTGATTTGCCAGTGAGAGTCAGCTATTTCTTCCAAATCTTTTTAAGTTGAGAGTTGCAATATATTTTCTACACTTTAAATTTGTTATTTTTTCATACCAATAATTTTATATTGTAAATATATATATCTGAATAAGAGAATCAATGTCATTTGCCAATGGCTACCCATAATATGGTAAGTAGATACACTATACACAAGCTGCATCTGGCTCTTCGGTGGATGCCATAATATGCTAAGTTGCTATTTCGCTGCATTCCGCTGCATTTTGATCTCTGTTCCTTGATGCCTTATGAATCAAAGCTGGCTCATCATATTTTCTAACCTTCAAGATATTGAATTGCCTCCTGAGCTAGAGAAAGTTTGTTTTAGGATTAGATAAGCAGGCTACAGGCCCGAAGGGTAGTTAAATTGGTCCTGCACAACGACTAGAGATACTGTATTTCTGCATCACAGTACAGAGAAGTCTGAACACTGCAGGCACAGTGTGACCTGCACGTACCAATGCCACTCTGTTCTCAGCAGGGTAGCTGTTTTTATGCATTCAATGAGGTTAATGGTCAACTTGAATTTCCGTTTTATTTTTAGGTGTTGTGTTACGCATCTTCGTTGGCAAGGTTTGGCAAAAATGCAGCCATTGTCTTCTTTACCGTGTGCTTTTGTGTGCTGGTGGGGGTTACTTCTCTCTGCAGCTTTTATAGTGTTTTCATCATCATGACAAATTTAATGCTAGGGAAACATCGCTTTTCTTTTCTGTTTTCTTTTCCTGACCATTTAGACAAATACTTTGATATATGTATGGTTACAGATAACTCGACTGGTTAAGCAAAAGACAGGAGTCACCACATTGGGCATTGGGGATGGTGCAAATGATGTTGGCATGATACAAGAAGCACATGTGGGCGTTGGCATCACTGGAGTTGAGGGAATGCAGGTGCAAAAATGGGATTTGTGGAGTGACCATGTGTGGGCTTCAATATTAGATATAGTTTTTCTTTAAAGAAAAGTGTTGAGTATACATTAATAAGTTCTTTAATTCTGCTATTTTCTTTCTGCTTTGCATGTTGGGGCTCAGTCTTCTTAGTCAAATATATCTTTTAATCTTTCAAGTTCCATATGTTGATACCTTACTAGTTGTTAGGCTCCTAACGCACGGTTCTCTTATCTCATTCCAGGCAACAATGGCCAGTGATTTTGCCATAGCACAGTTTAGCTATTTGGAGCGCTTGCTGCTTGTTCATGGCAGCTGGTGCTACAAGCGAATTACATCCATGGTGCTATTCAAATCTTGTCTGAGTAATTTCATCTGATTCTTTCATGCACACTGCATTTTTAAATTTTCTTCTATTTGCACCTTACTTCTTTTGTTATGGGACTTCTTTCTTGTCTTGTGTTCAGATCTGTTATTTCTTCTACAAAAACATACATTTTGGCTTCACCCTGTTTTACTATGAGGCCTATGCAGTTTTCTCTGGACAAGCAGCCTACAATGACTGGTATATGTCCCTGTTCAATGTATTCTTTACATCCCTTCCAGTTATAGCCCTGGGAGTGCTTGAGCAGGACATATCTGCACAGTTGAAATTACAAGTAAGTATTAGCTATCCCTGCATACTTCAAGTGTGCCTGAGCTATTTAGAGGGTTGACCTGTAAAACATTTAGCTGATGGATTGTGTTGCTGCAGTTTCCACATCTTTATCAGCAAGGAGTAAAGAACTTGAACTTTGGTTGGATCAGAATTCTTGGATGGATGGCAAATGGAGTGGCCAGCTCTCTTGTGGTCTTCTTTTTTGTTGTAAACATCCTACATCGACAGGCATTCCGTAAGGGTGGCCAAGTACCAGGCTTGGAAATTTTGGGAGCTACATTGTACACGTGTGTTGTATTTACAGTCAACTGCCAACTTGCCTTGTTTATAAAATATTTTACATGGGTCCAACACGTATGTATCTGGGGCAGCATTCTTCTTTGGTTCTTGTTTTTGGTAATCTATGGATTTATAAAGCCTACCATTTCAACTACGGCATACAGAGTGTTCATTGAAGCCTGTGCTCCAGCGCCTATCTACTGGTTGATGATCCCCTTAGTCACTCTGGCAGCTCTTTTCCCATTTTCTGTATTTAAAGCCTTCCAAAACACATTTTTCCCAATAGATGAT
Organism: Dipteris shenzhenensis; assembly: GCF_047967505.1. Classification (NCBI taxonomy): domain Eukaryota; kingdom Viridiplantae; phylum Streptophyta; class Polypodiopsida; order Gleicheniales; family Dipteridaceae; genus Dipteris; species Dipteris shenzhenensis. The sequence goes on from NC_141612.1 coordinate 25,468,913, forward strand.
CAGATAATCCAAGAATTTTCACATCTCCAGAAGGACAAGGATCCCAAATGGCTGAAGAGGATCATGAAAAACAGAACATTTCAGGTGCCTGTAGGCTTGACAGCTAGAGTAAAACAAAAAAAGCGCAAGCATAGCAAGATGGAAATGATTCAGAAGCCTCAAAATCAATTTATGAATTCCTCACATGATGCAGTCGCGCCGTTCGACCCAAATGACCTTGGACAAAATCAAGGGGTAAATTCCTCTGATGATATGGTCACGCCATTTGACCCAAATGACATAGAACAGAATCAGGGCATGAATTCCTTACATGATATGGTAATCCCATTTGACCCAAATGACCGTGATAAATAGGTAATCCAGTGGTTAAGGGTATGCAAACTTGTGATGAAGGTTCTTTTTGAATCAAGTCAGCTTATCAGTGATACGTGACAGTGTGGCAGATATTACAAGTCAGACACAATGAACATCTAAATGGCAACGAATGGCTGTCACTCATCACTTGGCTTCCCAGTAATTCCTGGAAGCCATGCAATTGGATTTTAATGCAGCTTGGTTGATTGGACATATCAGGTTTGTATTGTTCTTTTTTCCATGAAAGGAGCAAAATAATGGTAATTCTGATAATCATGGAGGAGATTGCTCAAAAAATTTCAGATGAAAAGCAATCAGCTGTTTCTTCTCTTGAGAACTCTTTCTTGATGCTTATTTGCATGACAATTTTGTAAAACGATTCAGAAAATCTGAGCAGACTTTGGCAACACCCCTAGAGATTGGTCTACCCTCTAGGATTAGCCAGGAATTGGAATACAGACAGATGCTTGTCCTCAGAACCTTACATAACCTTATTCATGAAAGGGCCTCTATGTATGCAGAGAACTCAATCTTTGCACCACACTTCAACAAACCATGTTTGAGAACTGCACCTTCTGGATATTTTACCAGAATTTAGGAGAATGTTCTCTTTCAGAAAAGGAATACAGAGTTTCTCATGCTTCGACTGTTGTGTTCTACTTTATTATAGATGGCATTTTGTCATGTTCATTTTGGTTTCTGTAGCATGCTTGGATTGATGGCACTGTGCTGTTGCTACCAATGTCCCACTCACCCATGGATGGAGATTTGTGAGCAGGCTTGGAGGAGGTTAGTGCAGTCATGCACTTCCATCGGACAGGTTTGCCATGACAAAAGCAGACGAGAATGCAACACTCAGACCAGAGGAGAAGCCCGTCTGCTTGGCAACACCATGGATTTTCACATTGCTTTGTAGCTTGCAGTTGAGGCACATCCCGCTGGACAGAAAGTTAAATTTTGATTTGCACAGACCTCTATGCCTGTGACCGACACATCTTACTATTACTTCCTTCTTGGACATAACACAAGGAATCAATATCATAATGGCAGAATGCTTAACTGGATTTGGGTGGAAGAGTATAGCTGTGACTGTTTAATCTTGTATCGACCTGCCTGTTGGGGCAGAGCACAAGGATTTGACATATTTGCGCGAATACTCAGGTGGACTCGAACAAGGTGCAACTAATAGAGGGTAGGATTGATTGAATGATTAAAACAGCATCTAAAACAATACATAAAGTTAAAGTACTGAGTTTTGTGGCATAAACGACAATTCAGAATCTACCATTGCTAGATTATCTTTCTAAATATTACTTTTTATTGATTGGTTTTGGCAACCAGGCTCTACCTGGATTTTGCCATTTGAGCAAAAAGCTAGAATTGGCCTCACATTATATATATTATTGTCTCTCTCTCAAATAATTTTGCAGTTCATTGTTACAACTCTGACCTTTTGCACATATGTATGCATGGTAAATGTGCTTGTATTTTGTACCCTTGTCACCCCCATAAAAGAGATTTCAAGTCCTTGTGCAAATGCTTGTTTTTGTTGTTGCATGCTCATGTTGTCATCCCACCAACCATGCTAACAGATATGTCCATAATCAACGCATACTCTTGGCTTTTCAACCTATCGTATGCTCCACCTTCTCATTCCCATGTGTATGCACACCTATACAGGCACTTCTCTCATTGGCTTTAGGCATGCACGTGTGCACATATGCATGCCTACACAGAACCTGTGATAAAATGCATTAGTACTGACACCTGGTACAAATGAGAAAGCTGTCGATGGGAGAGGGTTGAAAGACAGATAATTCCACAGTTTTAGTTTGTATGTACAAGCATTATTTACGTATGTGGACTTGCATGTGGAGGTACCTACACAAAGGGAGGCATTGTTACATTCATGCTCATAGGTATAACCTTAATCATGTGCTTGCACTCAGCACATGCATGTTTGCTCAATCAGGTACTCACTAGCCGGTAGAACTATCTCACTAGAGCGGAAGCCTAAATGAACTGGAAGGAATTGAACCACAAGTTCGTGCATGCAGAGCCTCACTGGATGCAGCTGGCCCCCAGCCATTGCATATTTACTGAAAGCCAAAAGACTGATGAATACAACTGTTGTGAGGCATGGAATGCCCTTGATAGGGGCAGATGAGTGCTCCTCTTCTACTGTTACAAGGCTGCAAATGGGGGCATTGTGAAGGTGCATCGAGGGGCTTTTGTGATGAAGGCTGACAGATGTGGGATGAAGGGAAGGGCAATTCTTATATGTTAGAATGGCCTAGAGGCTAGAACAGACCGGACTGATCTGTATGGGGCAATCAAGTTTTGTAGGCCCTGACACACCAATCGGTTGACATCAGCAGATGTGTTTACAGTTGACAGGGATGAGGTAGATCATCAGGCCTTCCTTGCTATCAGGGCTGTTCTGCTGCTTTGATCTGGCCACGTATATGATGACGTGGAAACCTGCCCTTGTGATCAGTCCCTCTTTGAACTCCTGTTCAAACAATAAATGCATCCAAGTCTTGAGAGCATGAATGATAGTAAAGAGGTCTTTCTCATTTACAAAACATCTTGACTCCATTGGAACCACCTTGCATCTCGTGAAAGCGATCTTTGCTGCTCCAGTGCTGCACCAATGGCAGTAACTGCTCTCATTCTGTACATCTAAAGGTTTTGCTACAGCCAAGCATGGGTTATGGTTATGAGTTAAAAAGGTATCAGGGTTGGTTTTTCGTATTCCATGAAGAGTACTTTGGCTACCTTGAGGTATTTGTTGTAAAGTTATTTATTGATCTGGATTACCTTTAGTTCTTCATGTGATCCCATGCTAATTTCTCTCATTGCTTGACCTTTGGTGATTCGTCCATTGCCATTGACTTGGCTGATTCGGTTTGCTACTTGTTCTTGGACCTCCTTTGTTTTAGTGAAGCCTTTTGGAAATACCACTTGGAGCTATTTGGCTTGCATCAATCATTGCAACAGGCACAATGTCGAGGGCTACTAGCTCTCCCTCAATGTTTGAGGCACAAGCCTCTTCCACCTCTAGGCATTCGGGCTTGCAAATTTTTTGGAGCATGCTCTTCCCATAAGTATATGCATGTCCTTCCCCACTTGGGTGATTGTGAGGGTCTCTCCTCCCCAATCATGGATAACCTTGAGACCCTTCAACCATGGTCATTCCAATAGCACCGGGTAGGCTTCTTCACTTTCCATCTTGACCATGATGAACGTGACCGCGCAATAGGCTCTATTGTTCTTGATGCAAACATCCTTGAGAATTTCCATGAATAAGGCAACTAACATAAGACCAAAGCACACTTGAGAGAAAGAGGTCACTCACATGGTCACAATCATGGACAATATGCCAATAAAGCACATAAAAACACCAGAGAAAGCATGTACATCACTAAAGAAGAAGAAGAAGAAGAAGAACCACCTCAATGTGAACAAAGTTAGCTAGAATCTTCACACGGAGGAAGCAACTACCATGTACACACTGTAGGACAAGATAATGAATGTATCAATCCATGGTATGTTGATAGTGGTGCATTACCTTATATGAGAATGTGACCTACATTGTTGGCAATATTCCAAGTTAAAGGATGTATTTCAATTTACAACTACATTGGAAAGAAAGAATACATCAAGATTATTCCTATATGTTTCAAAACTTAGCAAAATTTTGAGTTGCACAAAATAATAGAAAAGAATTGTCGAGCCATACATGATGGAAATCGTTGGTTTATAAAAAGGTAAATCCACAGGATGTCACCTTACTAGAAAAGGGATAAGAGACAACAGAGTATTTAAGTTCATAGCTTCAGTCCCAAGCACGCATGCAATGTTAGAAGATTATGGACCAATGCTACCTTTATAGTTATAGCAAAAAATATATGATTATGTACTAGACATATAACTTTTTTAGAAAATATATATACTTTATTTAAAATCTAGTATGTTCATACTAAGATTTTAGAATGTTCGTACAAATTCTATCCCGCAGGCAAGTTAGAAATCGAGAAACTTAGCAATGAGATGAACAAAATTGCAATACTCTATAATTAAAACTAGATAAAAAGATTATCTTGTTTAAAAACCACATTAACTTTTCAGAGCGCATATAACCAGGTTGAGCTCTCCAGATCAGCAATGAATTATATAAGTTGAACACACACGACACAATCACAATCTTAAGTACCTTTTGAGCCATCCAACTAAGGATGCTATGAAAGTATGAACGATGTACTGCCTTGTGAGAAATGCTGCATATTGCTTGAATTTTTTGGGCTTTGTTTTTGTAGCTTTGCCTTTTTTCTTTGACTTTTTTTTTTTCCGCTTTTTTTCAACCTTCTGCTTATCGATCAACGAATCCAAGCTGCGTTCATTGTCGTCAACTATGCTTCCGTGGCCTTGTCTTCGCGTATTAATTTAAGTGTTGCCGCAAGATTGAGTGGATTTTGACTTGATGTTGTCGGTGATTGTGTACGCTTCCCCGTTACACGGCTTCTCAACCTCCTCTTCCATCAGATTTTGACACGGTTTTCTAAACCTCCTTTTCCACTGGACTCTCCTCTTGAATTTCTAGCTCGATAACGTCTTGGCATGTATCTAATGTAAAGCAATGTGTTACTTGTGGATTCACCACCTTCTCTTCGCCTAGCGTTACTACGTTCTCTTCCACGTGAGCCTCCTCTTGAGTTTCTCTTATTGTTGTTGAAGTTTCCTCTTGTTGATGCTTTGTCGTCGTCTTCTTTGTGCTCATTTCTGGCTCTATAACGTAGTGGCACGTATCGTTGGTCCCTGGTGTAAAACAATGTGTTACTTGTTGATTAATTACCCTCCAGGTGTCCTGCTCTTCTTGAATCTTCGTCACAATCTCTGATTCTCTTCCAACGTTTGGCATTTGTTGCTTCTTTTTTGTATCGGCTGATTCTGACTTTGCATCCTCATGTGGCACAAGATTCCTTGGAGTATCTGCCTTCCAGCTTGCGCCTTGCTCCTCCAACGATGTCGTTGCTAATTGGATCTTAGCTGCAGAATCCTTTTGATCGCCCGCAAATAATACCAATGGAATCTCTCCTATCATTATGATTGTTGCTGGGGCAAATTGAGTTCGTGGATAAGCTAATGGAATCTCTCCAATCATGATAATGTCTTGTGCATGGGCAGATTGCGTTCTTAAACCATCATCGCCAAGCAAACTGGAAGGGTAGTCCTTTACCATGTTCTCAAGTATGTTGAGAACGAAGGTTGCCGTTGAAACTTCGAAAGACACAAGCCAGCTTCTTAAGCGTTCCTGTGAAAAAGCTTGCTTTTTTTTTTGTGCTTTATTTTTTAAAAAGTGGTCGACCATGCTTTTTGTGCGTTAATTTAAAAACACGGTCAACTTGTTAAAGGCAAAATTATCTAGGTGTCGTATAAAAATTATCTAGGTGTCTAAATTTTCTATTCGGTGCTCCAAACGTGCTTTCTTTGGCCATAGCCTCGATCGACCCCTAGTCTTGGATAAGCCTCGAGCATTTTCTTCTATCCCCCTTGTATCACTTTGTTTGAGGCAAGGTTCAAAGATAGGATGTGCCTAGGGTAGAATTTCTCTTCTTGATTCCAATAGAATAAAGGATTATCTAATAATGATCCCGATGTCATTTGTCTTACTGCCAATGATCGCATCACTCTTGTTATATTAAGAAATACATCCAATATTGACAACATCTGCATATGGAAGACATTAACATGAAGAATTGCTCTTCTTCATTGCAATAGGATAAAGGATTATCTAAAGAGGGCTGGATGCCCAAACTGTGCCTGACCCATTTCCTATATTATTCACAAACGGTATCAGTTAGGCCAAGTTGCAAGACATGAGATGTACTCATTCATGTTTATATTGGTAACAATTAGATAGTGTACTGGACCAAGTTGCAGGACATGAGATGTACTCATTCATGGATGGATATAGTGGTTATAATCAGATTTTTGCTGCACCCAAGGATCATGCTAAGACTGATTTTGTTACTAAATGGGGTGTGTATGCCACCAAAGCAATGCCTTTTGGACTCAGTAATGCACCTTCTACTTTCCAAGGTTTATGGTTGAAACCTTCAGAGACTACTTGATTGAGTTAATTGCTATTTATTTGGATGACTTTTGTGTATACTCAACTATCTTTGTTCATTTAGTTTAAAATTATTTACCAAATGTAGATAGGTTGATATTTCATTGAATCCTACCAAAAGTGTGTTCTATGTCTGAATTGGTGTTCTATTTGGTCATGTGATTTTTAAAGATGGCATCAAAACTGAACCAGGAAAGATTCATGCCATAGAAAGGATGCTCGAGACTACAACCTTAACTCAATTGAGAACTTTTTTTGGCTTCATCAAACTTTACAAAAGATTTATTCAGGATTTTGCTAAGATAGTAGCTCCATTGTATGAACTCACAAAGAAGGATATGAAGTTCCACTAAACACCCAAGTTATTTAATGCCTTTCATACATTAAATAAGCATGCTTTTAAAACACCCATTCTTAGATAGCCAAGGTAAGGTATAATTTTCCACATTATGTGGATGCTTCTGGTTATGTGGTTGGGATTATCTTAGCACAACCAAATGGAAGCTGGGTTACCTAGTTTATTATGCAAGCAAGCTGACTCAACCCCAGTGCAACTATAGCACAACCAAGTAGGAAGCACTTGGCTTGGTTTATAGTCTCTAAAAATTTAGACGTTATCTACTCAGGAACTAATTTATTTTCTATGTTAATAATTAGGTCTTATTGTACCTTATCAACAATCGATAAAACACTAATTTAGGGCAAATGGTAAGGTAAGAGAGAGAAAGAGAGAGAGGAGTGCATACAAGATACTTAATTGTACATTAATTGTATTCCAAAGAAATTGGGAATATATAAATGGACGCCTTAGGGTTTTTCCAATGAACCCGATCTACATGGTGCAATTTACACCATTCTCAACATCCCATCTTAAATTGCACTGCATAAGTAGAGGTTGTTTTGCGTTATACACTTTTTTGGATTTTCTAAATGTTGCATGATGGCAACAAAAATAAAGATCAGAAAAGATGCACAAGAGTGCAAAAGAGTGCAATGGAAAAAAGTAAGTACAAAGCCATACAATTCAACCTTCACTTTCCCCTCTTAAGTTGCAATTGACAAAGACCAACGGATGTCAAAAGTATGCAAACTTGTCAAGGGAAAGTGGCTTGGTGAAGGTATCGATGACTTTTTATTGGGTCGAATAATGTATAACCAAGTCAATCTCTTCACTAAGACCTTTCTCATGATTGAAGATTTAATGCACTTTAATGTGTCTTGTTCTAGCGTGATCTATTATCTCAATAGAGCATGATAGGGTCTCCAAAAAGTATTTCAATCTCTAAAAGAAGCTGCCTAAACCCGATTGCTTCACATGCTACATTGGTGGATCCTCTATACTCTGCTTCAGTGGAAGATAATGCCATCATTGGCTGTGAAGCCAAGATTAAAGTAGCATCCACTAGTGGATCTTCTGTCATTTATACTTCCTACCCAATTAGCATCTGTGTATCCATAAAAGTGCAAGTAGGATTACTTGGCATAATGTAGTCCGTGATCCAATGTACCATGAAGATATTTGAGTACTCTCTTTGTTGTAAGGAGATGAGTCTTCTTGGGATTCTACATAAATTAACTAGCACACCAACTGAATAAGAAATGTTAGGTGTGGTTATAGTCAAGTAGATCAAGCCACCAATGAGTTGCCCGTGTTGAAGAGGATATGAAGCTGGAGAATTGTCAAGTACTGATAATTTGATGTTCCATTCCATAGGAGTAGGAAGTGGTTCACAATCATGTACATGAAATTGCTTAAGTACCTTTTGAGTGTACCTGCTTGAAATATTGTAATCCTTGTGTTATTTCTCCATATTTCTATCCTAATAAAATCATTGAGTTCTCCCATATCCTTCATGTCAAACTCTCAGGTGAGATGACTCTTAGCTTCTGAGATGAGATGACCATTTGAGCTGGTGATCATCAAGTCAACATAAAGCACTACAAGAAGGATATCTTCTATAGTCTTTCTGATTTAAAGAGATGCTAAAAACTAGATGTAAAAAGGTAATGGATCCTTTATCATTTCATTCCATGCAAAAGGGGCCTGTTTCAAACCATAGAGAGATTTCTACAACTTGCAGACCTTGTGTGCTATCCCACTAAATGCATACCCTAGAGGCTGTGTCATGTAGATTTGCTCATCTAGGAAACCATTGAGAAAATCATCTTTCACATCCATTTGATGGATGGGCCAATCAAAGTGAGTTGCAAGATCTGTGGCTGTCATGACAGTGGTCATCTTTAGAACTAGCACAAAGGTCTCCTTATAATCTATACCATACTCTTGTCCACATCCCTTGGCTAATAGCCTGGCCTTGTATCTGTCAACCTCTCCATTTGAGTTCAGTTTGACTTTGTAAACCCATTTGCATCATATGGGCTTCTTTTGTATAGGAAGATCTGTCAAGGTCCAAGTTTGGTTCTTAAGAAGAGCATTTTACTCTTCATCCATTATATGTTGCCACTCAAGGACTTGCACTACATCTTTTAAGGAGGTTGGATCATCAAATACCATCATTTTGGCCATAAATTCATAGTTGTTCTGTAGGTCCACCTCTGAGGTGCCTTTCGATCATGAGAAAATCTTCTAAGATTGGAAGTAGAACTCTCAGGGATCTCATTGAGATGACAGTGGTAGTGGTTGTATCCACTATGTCAAGGGCCTTCTCTTTGCCTTTACTCTAAGTGGTATCCACTACATCAAGGGTCTTCTATTTGCCTTTACTCTGAGTGGTCACTGTGGACTACATACTATCTGACTCTATGGGATTCATTTTGCAAGAAATAGATAGGCTAAAAATGTACTGCATTCCCTTCACTTCATTCCATCATCCAAAGATGCGTGAGAGACAAGCATGAATAACTACATGATGAAAAGGTCAGTACAGGAGTTTCAAACCACCAAAGTCCACATCCCTTCACATCTCATGTGTGAACGTATTTTAAGAGTGACTAGGTGGATAGGAATTTAAAAAAAATTCCTGATGTGAACCCCCACCAAAATGTTTCTAGGTTCAATTAGATGAAAGTTAGTACCCTCTTCATGATCTAAACATCACATCAATCCAAGACTATGTTGGAACATGAAGTGAAGAGCTTGGTGTAGTACTAAGGTTCAGACTACTCCCAGACATAGCTGTCTACTAATCCCCAAAAGAAAGAAATTATTATGTAGTAAAGAAAAACTAAGCTATTGGGCATGTCATTATTATGTGTTTGAATATACAATGATACCATTTTATCAATATACCATTTTATGCAATGCGCTAGGGTAGGGAACCCATAAAGTATAATGTCATCCATACACAATCATAAATAATAAAAATATAGAACCATGAATGAATAAGAATGTGCACACTTCACTAGCACAGAGTGTACATAGTAGAGGCATCACATTGCCCATAGAAATATGTCAATGAAGCTCCAACATCTGCAACATATGTTGGTGAATAACTATCAAGGCCATGTTTATTGGGTAAACCAACCCCACATCACCTCATACAAGAATGGGATACACCCTCCATCACATGGAAAAATCCATCAGCATGGATCCCATCATGTATGAAACACAAACATCCTCAAGCTTGGTATCATGAGAAATAATTACTGCATCATGAGTAATAGCATCATAAGGATCAAGAATATGTAAAGCATCATCCCATAAAAGACTCATCATGAATATCAATAATTCAAAATCTTGTAGAACCATCATATAAAATTGCATCAACATAATCAAAAATCACGTTTTGAGTATCAAAATTTAAATTTACTATTACTATTTTTGAGCTGTCAGCTACTATTTTTGGACGACTAGTTTTACTATTTTTGTTCTAGTTCTAGTTGTTGTTCCAATTCAAGTTTTAATTTCTATTTGTTGTATTTTTATTTTTGTTTGCTGTAATTCAGTTTCTAGTATATTGTTTTACTATAATTCAGTTTCTAGTTTACTATTTTGTTGTAATTCATTTTCCAATTTACAGTTTTGCTATGATTCAATTTTCAATTTACTATTTTGCAGTAATTCATTGAACCAAGCTTTTATTTGTTGTATACTTTGACCTTGACCACATGCCAAGTGTTGAAAATTTATGGTATGAAGTAGAGGTATTTTGGGAACTCCTACGAGCACTTCTAGCTTTTTTTAGGGCTCTTTTGGCTCCGGTTTGGCTCCGGTTTGGAGTGATCCATTTATCTTCATCTTTCATCCTTTTCATTTCATCAACATAAGCATCATCCTCATCATTGTTTGTGTGTATCTGATATGTTTTAAATATCATCATCAACCTTGTCATCCACATTGTCATGAGCTGAAATATTATCATCAACATTGTCATCCAAATCTTGATTCATTCTTGCCTTTGTTTGTTGCTCCATTTTTTCATTCATAATAGGAAAAATGCTCACACATGAACTTTTGAAATACTCATCAATATCTTCATCATCACACAGAAAAATAGTAATTTTGCATAATCCACAATAGATGGTGCAAAAATATCAAGACAACCATTGGCATTGTCACTTTGATTTGATTTAGAAATGTATCCCAAACCTTCTTTGTTGTAAGGGTCTATGAATTGTGGCTCTTCAAAAACTGCATTTGGATTTACCTTCTCTTGCTTCCACATCACATCAACATAAAAATTGATGCAAACAAAAAGCATTTGCATTCATCATATAATCCTTAAAAAGGATCATCTTTCGAATAGTATAAACCTTTTGGATCTTCATCAACACTTGATAATTCATTTCCTTGCTTCTCCAATTGCTTATGCAATGATCTAGAATTGATTCACATTGGATAGCCTTCATACATACCATCACCTTTGGAATCAGAATCATGACCATCTTCTTCATGCAGAGTATATATTGATTGTAGAATCTAAACTCTTCCTTCAAGCTCTAAAATGGCACAAAAGTGCTGACGAGATCTCCACTCACCTCTCTGAAATTTGATATGCCAATCTTTTGCATCATCAAGCAATTTGGAACAATTAGAAAGCTTGCCTAAGAGCTTTAAGATCAAATTTTCTTTACAAATGGCTAGATAAATCTGATAAAATTTCTCATCCAAAAGCAATGGACAATATTTCCTGTAATGACATTACTGTAAACAATTCTTGCAAGAATACAAGGCAAAATCATTCTGAAAATGAGATAACTCATCACACAATGAGCATTTCAAAATCTATTTTTTATCAATTAACTTTACCATAATGATTTAAAATTAAAAAATTATGCAAAAAGAGGGATAGAAATACCGTAGCTTTAGATTCTAGTTACTGGTGGTGGTAAAATCTGGTTCTGAATTTGGATCTCGTAAGACCCCCATTCTTGATCTGTTCCAAATCCCAGTACTGGATTCTTGTTCTCTCTCTAGAATCCTGGATCTTTGCTCTCTTTCTAGATCTTTGTTCTCTCTCTTTTGGATCTCTCTCTAGATCTCTGTACTATTTTGGATTCTAGATCTCTCTCTAGATTTCTGTTCGAAATTGTTGCAAGATTGCTTGAAAGTTTACGGAATGTTTCTTGAATGACTATAAATATTTAGATGCCCAAATCGTCACATGTGATGTCTACATTTGATCAATCTTTTGCAACCTTTTCTAGTCTCATATTCCTCAAATTTAGTATACAATATCATTTGAACCTAGAATCTTTTGCTTGAATGCCGAATTACTTTCTTTCCAATCAACCAACCTCTTCAATGAGTGCACGACATTCTTCTCTCTCTATTCAAGAACAAGAATAAGAAGGGATCCGGCTTTCTCCTCCTCATCTTGTGGATGCAGAAGTTGAAGTATCTTTTGGAAAGAGAATTTAAATGAAGTGGTTGAGCTCTGGGCTACTTAGTGGCATTGATTTCATTTACACTCCTTTGCAGATCTATTGCTGGTAGATCCAAGGAGCATCTTCATTCGCATGTCATCATCTCTCAGTCACCCCACAATGCTCTATTGACAATCAAAGCCTCACCGTAGCTCTAACTTTGTACCTTGACTTCTTTGTAGGTCTTTTACATTAATGGTACGCTTCTAACTGAAATGAATAGACTATATTCTCAAATTGTTGGATTTAGATTGGATCCAAAACGGAGATGGCGTGGATAATCTGCGTCAATTGAAGCCGATTGCCTTTTCTCTAGTAGGTCTAAATCACTTGTTGTGATGGCCTAGTTCTTTCATAGAGGCCAAAAAATTGATTCTTTATTTTCATGTCTAACTCCATAGCTTTGTATCTCAGCATGGTTGGCTTCTCTCAAACTGGTTGCCGACAGCCCTTGGACTACTTTTTCATCATGTACAATTGCTTTTTTGTGCTCATGGGTTCCCCAATAATAAATCAACCTCCCGTAATGACGAATGAAAGAACAATGGAGTTGGAGATCATGGACAATACACTATTGGAAGATTACGATGAAATCACTGAATGTTGGAGTTAGCCAAATCCAATCCACCATCACGTATTTTGTCATTGATGAAGATTCTTGCAATCTAACCACTTGGCTTACTGCACATGTGCAAAAAAGAAAATGATCAAACCATAATCATTATTTATGATTCAGGAGCTTATAGAGACAAAGATGCAACAAACTAGATGGAAATTGGAAAGGATCTGAAGATGAAAACACATTTTAAATATGCCCAATCATTGCGTTATGTTGCTAGGTGGATCCCAAACTAATGATGGATGAGATGTTGCATCAATGACCGTCTCCTTCATGCTACAAGAACAACTATATCTGCTACCCATAATCTTCATCACATTGTCTAGCAGAGATAGAGAGCCCACATTTCTAGGATGGCGTTTATAGTACTGGAGATTCTTCATGCAAGTTAACTTTGATGCTACAAACAATCATTGGCGTCCACATGACCCTCACGATTCATTTACAGAGGATTTTTTTACACAAGGTCCTCTCCACATTTGCACTCCTCTCAGAATGTTGAATGTTTGAACCCATTGTAGGATTGCCAGTGTTAAGGCTAGAGAAAGAGCCTTAAATTGATGAAGATGAGAGAGATAGAGACATTCTTTTTGCAAGAAATACATAGGCTGAAAATGTAATGCATTCCCTTCCATTCGTTCCATCATCCAAAGATACATGAGAGACAAGCATGAATAAGCTACAAGACAAGAAGGTAGGTAAGGGAGTGGGAACCACCAAAGTCCACATCCTTTCATATCTCATGTGTGAATGTACTTTAAGAGTGACCAGTCTCAACATTAAAGTGAGTGCACACACTTCAATGCATATTCCATAGCATATATTTATGGGTTATCAAACTCTATGGACTTGTATTTACCTCCATTGTCACAACAAAGGACCTTTAGGTACTTGCCAAACTGCTTTTCTACCAAGGCTTTGAAGTCTTTAAAAGTGTTGAGTGCATCAAACTTTTGTTTTAAGAATTGATCCACTTCTTCCGTGAGTAATCATCTATGAAGGTGATAAAGGACAAAGCCTTGCCAAGAGATGGTATAAATAATGCATGATTTGAAGGATGTCAATACTTTGAGTTGAAGATGTTGGAAATGGCTATCTATGCTACTTACCCATGCAGCAAGCCTCACATACAACTTTTTGAAAGTACAATTGTGGAAGCCCCTATACCGTGTTCGTCTGATGATTTGAACAAAAACATGAATAATATGATTTGAACAAAAATGCAAATAGGAGAATCCAGATAGGTTCTAGCAACCACATTTTTTAAACAATGAAGAATCGTCTAAGGTCGCTTGAAAAATATCACCCGTCTTCTTTCCTCCACAAGTAGTCGATAGGAATTTCCCATTTTTTAATGTCAAGGAGTACATTTTTGGAAACCTAAAATATATGCATATGTTTCAAGCATCTAATAAATATAAGTACTTGGACAAAAGATTATTTTGATTCTAAATTTTGATATGATGTTACAATAAGCCAACTTTGTTGGTTCTATATATCTTAAATATAGACCTAGTGTTACAAATAAACCAAGGTTTCTTGGTTCAACAATATACTACAATGAATAATTACCCAATGAGCTATAAAATGGGGGACTTGTGTTCATTTGTCACCATTGGAGGCTTGGCCAACACTGACAAGAAGCAACAGTGTCCTATTGAACTTGTGGAAGGATTTGCTCTGCTCTGTTCACAAGTAGATTGAAAGCAATCCATCACATACTTAGGATAGGATGAAAGTTTTTTGATGACTAGCATGGAGTCGTAGCAAAGTCTCCAACCATGGTTATGCCCATCATTTTTCATTGTTGCTTCATATTGTTCAATACTATGGTCATTTTCATAGGTTTCCTACATGATTGACTTAGCATCACATACCAACTTTATTCCCAACCTATAACATATAATAAAACATTAATGTGTGCATTGTGAATGGGACATAAATGCAATAGTGATAACATATGAAGTGTACACTTACTCTATGATGGAGCCATGGACCCTATTGATTGAATTAACCAATAAAATTTATTCCAATGTGAGTTGCACAACCAATTTTGAACAATGATTATTTGACACAATCCAAAAAATGTCACATGTGAGAGCAAAAATAAGTATGTGATGTTATTTACCCTTTGTTGTATGCCAAAACAAGAAGCGACATGCTAACAAGACTTATTCTAAAAAACCAATAAAGAATGTCCTAAAAATGGGTATCACTTCAAGACAGCAATGTAGATATAAGGGAGTCAATAACACGGTTTTGTATGTCATGGGGAAACTATGATATAATCATACTACTGCAGCAAAAAGTAAACAAACATTAGCTCATTAGCTTCAACCAAAGTATTGAAATCTCCTCTTCACCAAAGAGAAAAGTCTATTGTCGTTGTCGAATGGAAAACATTACAAGGAATGACTGCCTCTATTCTAATGTAGCAATGTTTGAGGAATGGTTTGCTTTCTCCTAGCCACAAGATTCCTCCTCTCCTCTCTCTCTCTCTCTCTCTCTCATTCCACCATATGCATTTGTCAACCTCTTAGGTCTCTTATTGTCTAGAATCCTTTTCTTATTGGCTCTTCTCTCTATCTTAGCTACTCTCTCCTATCCTCCTTAGCTACATCCTCCTCGTCTTTCGTCACATTGTCCCCTTTCCCTACCACCTCTCCACTCTCCTCTTCTATCCCTACCTCATTCTTTGTGGGGGTTAAAGGTCACTGTGCCTTTACCCCAGTTATGTACAATACTCAAACACATATATAAATGAATGAAAGGGAAGATTAGGGTGTTCTGCACCCACCAAAACTTGTGTGGCTCTCTATCTCTCTCTCTCCCTCTTCCGCTCTTGCTTCCATCGAGAGCACTCTCAACTAGTATCAAAGCCCGGGTGATCTAGTTGAGCGTGCGTGAATGCTTGGAAGTTCAGCAACTTTGTGTGAGGAAGGAGAAGCTCTGTGGGAAGCTTTGTGGGTGACTTTACTTACATCTGAGTGTGTAGAGACCTTGGAGGAACCTTTGGAAAAGTCACTTTGGCTTTGTGAAGTGGTTTTGAGAGCATGTTAAATGTTTTCAAAGAAAAAGTCGTTTTTTGAGTTCCCTGTTCCGTTCGATGATAGAGACTCTGTATTGACTTGTAGAGGCAACTATTGCTTGCTTTTGGTGTCCACTTCACTTCAGGAGCTTGGAAACACCTTCATTCTTGAATCTGGGATCATTTCATTGGATTTCTGACTCACTGTGTCAGTTTCTGCGTTTTTTTGCCCGGGTGTTGGAACTCAAGTTTGGAGTAACCATTTGCACATCTGTCAGTTCCAGTGGACTCAGGAGGTCCTAAAACTTCTATGTTGCTCATCATTCACACTCCCGTGGAGTTTACAAATAGCTCTGTTTCCAAAAACGTTTTTCAGTCCGTGTGTTGGACCTAGTGATTGAGACCACGGTTTCCAAAACCGTCTATCCCATTGCGTTCCAGACGCCCAAAAACCCCTACCTGTGTCAGTTCTTGCGCGATTCGGTGGAGTATTTTCAGAGTTATAGATCTCTGTGTATTCGCTTTCGTCTCTCTGTTATGCATTTTTCATTCTAAGGTTTTGAAACCTTAGATTTATGCCACATGGTAGTGGATAAGTGCTGACTCCCATTTCTCACTCATCGGTTAGGATTTTGGAGTTCTTGCAGAAGAGAGATATTTGCAGATTTTCTTGCTGAGTCTGATTATGCAATGGCGCCCATGTTTTGAGGCATCTCAAGTTCTATTTTCAGTTGCGGTCTTTTCCGTGGGACCATGATTTCTTGAGGATACCTTATGCAGATCACTTTGGTTGCAGTTTGAGCCATGTATGCTTATTCATGGTGTGCATTGGGTTGCAATGGATGATTTATAGGCCATTTGGATGCATTGCGATCCTTATTGGATGCGCTGATAGGCCCAGATTGCCTTGTGGGATGCTATTTTTATGAACGCTTTGCACATGGATGCTATATTATGCTGAGGCACAGCTTTGACACATTGCAGGTGATGCACTGATAGTGTTATGATCTCTTAGATGAGATATTATTGATGCATATGCCCATGGACGGTATTTATGCTTGAGCCATTTGGCACTTATTGGCATTTTGGATTGCCATTGCAGTTGGCATTTTCTTTTGGGCCAGATTTGCTCATATGGATGCATAGTACATGCACATGAGTCAGCTACATCTTTTTGATGCTTTGAGCTTTGCGTTTTGGTGATATTTCAGTCTATTGTGGCATACACATTTGGGTGCACCTGGTATTTGGTGTGATTCTCTCTTACAGGCACTAGCATTTGGGATTTTGCTTCATTTGCATCATGGCATCCTCTTCCATGTCTAAAAAGGAGTTCTTTAGCATTAAAAAGTTTGATGGGACAAACTTTTCTTTGTGGAAAGAACAAATAAGGGATGTACTTATTCAAAAGAAGCAGATTAAACCCTTGGCAGGGATTGAAGCTAAGCCTGCAAATATGTCTGAGGATGATTGGAATGAGTTGGATGCATTAGCAAAGTCTACTATTAGACTTCATCTTGCAGAGTCAGTTTATTTCATAGTAGTAAATGAGCAGACTACGGAAGATTTGTGGAAGAAACTGTGTGCCACTTATGCGAAGAAAACTACCTCTAATAAAGTTTACTTCATGAAGAGGTTGTTTGAGCTGCAGATGAAGGAAGGGGTCTCCATTGCTTCTCACTTGAATGAATTCAATATTATTTTCAGCCAGCTTCAGGCTCAGAAGATGAATTTTGATGCGGAGACGAAGGCAATATTTCTCTTATGTTCATTGCCATCCTCATGGGATACCTTCCATACAGCTGTCAGTAACTCTGCACCTGGTGGAGTACTGAAATTTGATGATGTTGTGGGTAGCTTGTTGGCTGAGGAGATTAGACGGAAGTCTATGGATGGCAACAAGCAGGATGCAGCGTTAAATGTGCAAAGGGACAGATCACAGTTCAGGGGGAAGTCCCAAGAAAGAGGGAAGTCTCGTAGCAAATCCAGGGCACAAAACATTGAGTGTTACCACTGTGGCAAGAAGGGCCATATGAAAAAGGGTTGCTACAAGCTGAAAAGAGAGCAAAAGGATAAGAAAAAGAATGCGAATTGGGGTGCAAATCAAAAGGAAGAGAGTCCAAGGGAGGACAAAGGAAAAGTGAAGATCGAGGAGATCAATGCAGTCACACATGATAGTGACAATGACGTTCTCTTCATGTCTAGTTTATTTGTAGAGTTGCTTACCACTTCAGATGATGCATATTCCCAGGATTGGATTTTGGATTCTGGTGCTTCATTCTATGTTACTCCCCATAGGGAGTGGTTCTCCACTTATGGCAGTGGAAAGACAGGTTGTGTGCATCTTGGAAGTGACTATGCATGTGACATAGTGGGAGCAGGTGACATAAAGTTTTCTTTTGCAAATGGGTCTGCATTTGTTTTGAAACATGTGAGACATGTGCCTAAGTTGACCAAGAGTCTTATTTCAGTGGGTCAGCTAGATGATGCTAGTTTTCACACCACTTTTGGCTTTCAGAGTTGGAAAATTCGGAAGGGCTCTATCCTTTTGGCCAGGGGTGCCAAGTGTGGGACTTTGTATCCCTTACATATATCAGGGGTATTTGATCATGTTGTTGCAATAACCGAGCATCCAAGCACTTCTTTGTGGCATTGCAAGTTGGGGCACATGAGCCAGAATGGAATGAAACTCTTATGCGATTTGGGTTATGTATCGCATCTGAGTTTCTCTGATTTTGAATTTTGTGAGCACTGTCTCTATGGGAAGCAGACTAAATCAGCCCATAAAGAAGGGGAAAGAAAGAGTTTGAAAAGCTTGATTTGGTGCATTCAGACGTATGTGGTCCCATGCCTACACGGTCATTAGGCGGGGCTGAATTCTATGTGACATTCATTGATGATGCAACAAGGAAAGTATGGGCTTATGCTATATCTCGGAAGAGTGATGTGTTCCAAGTATTTCAAAAATGGCTAGCCTTGGTTGAGAATCAGTCAAGTAGAACGCTTAAATGCCTACGGACTGACAATGGTGGAGAGTATCTCTCTCATGACTTTCAGCATTTCTGTGATACACGTGGGATTAAGAGGGAGCTCACATCCCCTCATACTCTAGAGCAAAATCCAGTTGCTGAAAAGATGAACCGTACCATTCAAGAAAGGTTGCAATGCATGCTTTCCAATGCATGTCTTTCTAGTGGTTTTTGGGCTGAGGCAATGAAGACTGTAGCGCATGTGATCAATAGATCACCTAGTAAGAGTTTGGATGGTGGTATTCCTAAAGAGGCATGGAGTGGCAAGAAGCCCTCTTACTCTCATTTGCATATATTTGGTGTGAGGCATATGCACATGTGCCAAAAGAGCTTTGAAAGAAGCTAGATCCTAAGTCTAGGAAATGCATCTTTTTGGGTTATGGTGAAAGTGGGGAGATGGGCTATCGTCTCTAGGATCGAGAAGCAAAGAAGATCATACGCAGCCATGATGTAGTCTTTAATGAGAAGAAGATGCATAAGGCACCCATGAGGGATGTTCAAATGAGGAGAATCACTTTCTAGGATGTGCATCCACCTACATATGTTGATAGACAGCAAGTTGTCCATGCATCAAATGTGCAAGATATGGTACCACCAAATACTCCCACCGGTATACAATCAAGGGTAGATGATGGATCATCTATTGGTGGAAATGATGAGCCAAATGTGGCTGATATGCAGGTGGGTCAGCAAGCTGAAATGCCCTTGAGAAGATCATCTAGAGTGTCTAGACCACCTGATAGGTTTGTTCCAGGGGTAGACTATGTGATGCTTACTGATTGTGGGGAGCCTTCTTGCTACAGAGACGCTATGATGCGTGAGGATCAATGCAAGTGGGAGTATGCTATGCAATCAGAGATGAGTTCACTTATGAAGAATAAGACTTGGGACTTGGTTTCTTTGCCACATGGAAAGAAAGCATTGCCATGTAAATGGGTCTACAAGATGAAGGTCATAGGTGATGATGTGCCTAGGTACAAGGCCCGTTTGGTCGCTAAAGGGTTCAAGCAAGAGAAGGGTGTGGAATTTGATGAGATATTCTCTCCAATTATGAAGATGATCACACTTAGATGCATGCTTGGACTAGTGGCATCAGAGGATGTGGAGATTATATAGATGGATGTCATGACAGCTTTCTTGCATGGGGATTTGCATGAGGAAATTTACATGGTGCAGCCGAAAGGCTTTGAACAAAAGGGCAAAGAGCATTTAGTTTGCAAGTTGAAGAAGAGTCTCTATAGTCTTAAGCAAGTGCCTAGAGAATGGTATCAGAAGTTTGATGCTTTCATTCAGTCCCAGGGTTTTAGAAGGAGTGAAATTGATCACTGCCTCTACACGAAAAGGGCTAAGGATAATAGCCTGATAATCCTGGCACTATATGTGGATGATATGCTATTGGCTAGCAAGAATACTTATGAGCTAGATGCATTAAAGGCCAAGTTGCATGAGGCCTTTAATATGAAGGATTTGGGACTTGCAGGTCATATTATCGGTATGCGCATCATGTGTGATCGGAGTAGGAAACTCCTTTGGCTTTCACAGAAAGAGTATGTTACAAAAGTATTGTAGCATTTCAATATGGAGGGGGGAAGGCAGTGAGTACTCCATTGCCTCCATATGTGAAACTGAGTCATACAGATAGTCCCAAATCAGACGAGGAGAGGGCCATGATGGCAAAGGTTCCTTATGCATTAGCGGTTGGGAGTCTTATGTATGCTATGATAGTTACTAGACCAGACATTTCATTTGCAGTGGGAGTTGTTAGCCGGTATATGGCTAATCTAGGAAAGAGGCATTGGGAGGCAGTTAAGTGCATCATGAGGTATATGAAGGGTACCAAGGAGATGTGCATCTGCTTTGGTAGAGGAGACATGCGTGTACTTGGGTACATAGATTCAGACTATGCAAGGCATGTGGATAGTAGGAGATCCACTTCTGGTTATGTGTTCACCTTTGCAGGTGGTGCAGTGTCGTGGATGTCTCGCGCATAGAAGTGTGTTGCTTTGTCTACCACAGAGGCTGAGTATGTTGAAGCCACAGAGGGTTGCAAAAAGGCTATATGGCTTAATCAGCTAGTGGGAGATTTGGGGATTCATACAGGTGTACCGACATTGCATAGTGATTCTATGAGTGCTACTCAGCTAGCACAGAATCCGGTCTTTCATGCAAAGACCAAACACATTGAGGTTAGGTACCATTTCATCAGGGAGGTACTTGAGGACAAGCGCATAGAGCTTGTCAAGGTTCATACAGATGATAACCCTACAAACATGCTGACAAAGAGTCTACCTAGTCAACAGTTTGAGTATTGTCATGTATTGATGGGCATTGGATAGTATGCTCATTGGTTGTTATCCCTTAAAGGCACATTGTCCTTTAAGTGGGAGTTTGTGAGGTTTAAAGGTCACTGTGCCTTTACCCCGGTTATGTATAATACTCAAACACATATATAAATGAATGAAAGGGAAGATTAGGGTGTTCTGCACCCACCAAAACTTGTGTGGCTCTCTGTCTCTCTCTCTCCCTCTTTCGCTCTTGCTTCCATCGAGAGCACTCTCATTCTTCTCCTGTGAACCCACCTTGTTCTAAATTTGAGCATTCTATCTAGTAGTTACTGAATGCATCCTCTAAGGGAGATGCAATATGTCAACTTGCCTCACATAATCAACAGCAATGAGCCCAAGACATTTGTCAAATTGAAACCTAAGTAAGCACAATGAGTTCATGTCCCTAGGGAAAACTATCACCCTATGAGTGGGGGTTGCCAATCCATAACTATCCTCAAAGAACTTGACCAAGAAATCCTTGGCAGCCTCATGTAAGCTCCTAGGGTAGATTTTTGCCATTGTGTTGTCAATCCAAAGTATTCGCATATGGACCTGACAAGTTGTTAGAAAGGGAGCTTGGGTGTGCCGCATGTAAGCTCCGTGAAGATGCATGAATATTATTGATACCTTTGCGCCCTCCCTCATTCCGCATTGGGAACACTTTTTTTCAATGGCCTAGTTGTTTGCTTTACTGTAGCCATCTACAAACAATATGGAAGTAATTAGAACATGATAAGGGAGTTTGAAAATAAGCTAGCTATCTTGGAATAATCAAAATGCGATAAGGAAGTTTCACAATTGACAGAGGGGCTCTGATCAAATCACATAGTGATGATCTGAATGAAAATAAGATAAACCAAAATGTGAGTAAGCGAAAGTAGAACCACATTTGTAAAGAACTATCACAACACGATAAGGGAGTTTTAGATTCAATGAGTTTTTTTTTGGGTGTTGTAATGATCTAAAAGACAAAGCGAACAAGAGAAACTCACATCATCACAATGCAATAAGGGAGTTTCAGGATCAACGGAGGGGCCCTAATCGCATTGCTATGACCAAAGCAAAAAACTAATAAGGAGAACTAGACATAAGGAGTTTCAAGATTGACAAATGGGTCTCAAAATCATCCCAATATGATAGGGGAGTTTCATAACAAACAAAAAAATAAGAAAAACTTGATAGATCTCAAAACGGAGCCTACCTCAACAACTCCTACCACTGCACATCAACAACTAGAGCTCACAAACTAGCAAAAAGAGTGGAATCCAAAGTCTTGTCTTGCATTGAATATCATCAATTTCAATGTGAAGGATATGGTGATCCCTCTTCATGGTCAAATTTTAGGAGGTAGTCAGAAAGTCGAGCCACCAAAAGCGAGCCAAGTAGAAAGGCGAGCCGCTAGAAGCAATCCAAGCTATGTATGAGCACATAAATGTAAGTGATGAAGTCTTTTCATTATTCTCAAAATTTTTCTATTAATTCTAATTCTTGCCAAATTCATTAAATTAATTGATTGAATTAGTAGCATGGGTAACTTAATAAATTACAATATTGACTTCATTGCCATATCATGGACTTCAGTGACTTAACAAATTACTTGAGTGAAGAAATTTCATGATCGACTACTATGCCATAACATGGAATTTACAACCATAATGCTCAATAAATGAGAATAATGTTAGCCAAAAAACATCTTTCAATAGGACTATTTTAAATATTCATCAAATGAAAACTTTGTATAGCATCCTCCGGAATCAAAGATATGGAGTTGTTTTGAAGAAACCAAAATGAGATATTTTCTAATGAGTAGATGGTGAGGCATGTGCTAAACCTCAGAGCATTCATCATTGACAAACAAGCATTGAGAAACTTTATGGTCTTTTGTCCTTCTATCATACTTCCCACCTACCTCCATTTGCTTTGCCATGTCTTCCGCATAGCATGGTAGGAAGCTATAGAAATCAACATAAGAGCCCAAGTCAACTTGACATTACAAGAAGCACAACTTTCTTCAAGTTATGGATAATTAAACTATCAAGATAATCTCCTTGCTCACAAAATAAGTCACTACAAATTCTTATTAAGCACAATCAAGTTATCATATCACATATAGGCCATATGGATTTGCCACTCTCAAAATTTGATTTTACTTTTTTCAAGTTCTCAAAATATGAAAAAGAGATGACACTACTTCAGAGGTCTCAAAATATAAAAAATAAAACATATCAAAATTTTATATCCAAGTAACCAGTGTCTCACTATGAGTCATCATATAGATTGGTGGTAGGCATCGAGGCATACTCTGAATCATTTCCCTTTAAAGTACTTACATCCAATCTAGCTCTCTTTGCACATGATGCTTGCACAAGGGGCTCCACAATGGAATGCACAACACTACTATCACTATCGAATGAAAAGCAAGCACAACTAGTAGCCTGGCATGCTTGCATAAGTGGTGCTGTTTCACATCCCATCTCCATGCAAAGGCCACCTACAGAACAGAGCAAGCTCAAAATACAACCCAAAAAACTAGTGGACCTCTCACTGATCCTCTAGCATGCCTACTCAATGAAGATCCTTCCATCTTCTCTGCATCTGGAAGATAATGAGTCGATGAGTCACTCTTGTGCTTGATGTGAAGTCTGTCAAATAATATCTGGCTCTCCTAGTAGAACATTAGTGGATGTTGGCCCACACGTCTAGCAAATACAACCATGAAGGAAAGCATCTGCATACAAACAATGAAAGTTTGAATACAACTAAACTTTTTTTACCTATTTGATAAATGCAAACAATGGATGAAAGAAAACCAACCATCAAGTCCTCTCCATTCTCCATGACATGTCCATAAGGCACTCTGTCCATCACAACTACATATCGTGCAACCTCCAAACCCTGAATATGAATGTATTTCTCCAACCATGTAATGCAAGGTCCTTCAAATAAAGATTGTGCCAACATGTTAGAAAGACAAAATCGAGCAAAATCTCATTCAGTTGAGAGATTATGCTTAAAGTTCTTTTACCTAGTGCAAGAGGATAGAAGACAACTAGCCATCCATCATCACCGAGTGTAGCAGCTGCTAGACTAATACCATATCTAACATGGTCCTCTATAAGCTTATTCCATGTGGGAATCCCAACATGTTCTTCCATCTCCAAACCCATAGGGAAGTCTAGCAGTATAAAGTTTGTAGCCCATTTTACTTTCCTGCCCATCCTAGTATAATCCCTCCCCTTGCTACTAGTAACTCCAAGAAAGAACTCATGTACCTTTGTGTAGGCCTCATTCTTCGTGGCAGTTGCAAAATCTAATCCCATGGTAATATAATCACCTATTGCCAAACTAAACATAGACATGTCTCCATGGCCATCCAAAGGCGATGGGGGGTGATATGCAAATGTGATGAAATCTTTCACCATTTTCTTTTTTCCTACCAATTAGTTCAAATGCTTTAGTAATAAACAAGAATATAAACTTCATACTTTTAAAATATAACAAAGTTGAGTTTTCTACCTAGAAGAGAAGCCTCAATAACTGGTTCCTCATCCCTAGTCTCATGAGGTGGAGTATCCATGTCCTCTACTTCTACAAAACAAAGATTCCAATACTTTAGAAGTGTAAATTCTATAGAACTTTTCTACCAACTGGGCTACCAAAAAACTGATGGCATACCTTTTTCTTTTGTTGTTTGTTTAGTTGTTTATTTTGTCTCGCTAGAGGACATTCTCTTTGGAATAACTTCTTTGCCAATCTTCTTAGTTGTTGAGTACTCATCAAAAATGTCTCTCTCACGTGTAAGTACTTGCCTAGCTCGAAAGTCAATCCACCATGGGCAGTTACTAAGCTCCCATTGGGACAATCCATGCTTCGAACTAGAGTACATGCAAGTGTCGGGGTTCCCTATCTCAAGCCAACCTTTGCACTGAGTAGGCATCTCAATTAACTTATTCTCCTTTACAAGGTGCTTCAAGTACCTTCAAAGTGGCAGAAGTTTATTACTTACCAAATGGACAAATCTAGTTCTCTCTCAAAGAAATGATTTATAGATCATGCACAAGTACCTGAACAAAACTCTTTGCGAAGCCTGATCAATCTCTATAGCCTTCCTTGGTGCATGTCCATCTCCTCTCTTTGAACCTTTGATAGGGGATTTGCTATCACATGCCTTTAGAGAGGAGAACATATGCTTCCTGCCCTCTAGCTTGATGTCCTCCATGTACAGCTTGAGTGTATAATCCATAGGCAATACAAGTGGATGGGTCATGGTATTGAGGGCACACAAATCCTCAAGTGTGTGTCTCTATCTTCTCAAGGAATATCTCCCTTGCAAGCCACCTAAAAATGATGCACAAATCAATAGTCACCATCTTTAATTACAAAACAAGACAAGAAATTGAGCAAAAAGAAACACTTTACCCTCTCAAGTGATTGTCTCCTGAGGGCATAAAATACATATCCCTCTGTTGAGATATCGAGCTCCACACTCGCCATATGCCAGGGTGACCGTTGTGCATTTATGTCACCGACTTATTAGCTGCAGATGCGGTTGGTACACCACCCACGAATAATAGCTGGATGACAGCTATCCTTATCTACTCTAGTTCGTGGCTCAGTTAGTATGCCACCTTAGTTAGTTGAGTTTGGTTTGAGACCCACATATAGGGTTCTTCTATTTCTTTGTACTAGAGTTCTTTTTGGCTTTCACAACTAAGAAGAGGAAAATTGTTTTCAGCCTCCACTTGTGTGTGTATTCCCCTATTGTGCATGTGAGAAAGCTGCAAGTGAGACTCCTTCCCTCTCTCCCACTATCTTCACATGGTATTAGAGCCTTGTTCATGGTAAGGAGCTCAAGAAAGCAAACCAAGTTCGCGGTGTCCTAGTAAGAGGACCAGTGTTGCTTTCCTTTTTCGAGTTTGGGAGCAAATCTCTACAGGTAGCACAGCCAGAAGTGCAAGAGTGCACTGTCTCAGATTGAGATGCCCTTTGCGGTGTGGCGAGAGGGCAGTATATGCTATGGGATCGAGCGAAGCCCTCGATGACTTTATTTTTTTGATTCGAGGCCATTTCGGGGCCCATTTTGAAGGCGAAAGTTCTTCGCAGGCACTCAAAAAAAGGCCCTATTTTTGCTGTGCGACCACTGCTTTGCTGGTCGGTGAAAAGTTGCCGCAGAAATTGCATCGTATGCTTGTGTGCAGAGATCTTGGGAGTTGCAAAATCATGCTTGTTGCCTGTTGATGCAAAATCGTCACTAGGAAGTGACTGTGTGATCAAATACCTCTTTCGTCAGTTTTGCTGATCTGCCCGTGTGAGGCAAAAGCTGTGTTTTTTTGCAGTGTTTAGTAATGGCATCTGATTCTCTTTCACAGATTGTCACTGAAAAGCTTGACAAAAACAACTTCCAGGCATGGAAGTTTAGAATGACGAATTTCCTTATGGGAAAAGGCTATTGGGAGTTCATTATAGGAAATGAAGAAGAACCAGTTCTTCCTAATGTTCCCAATTAATAGGAAATGCAGGCATTTAAAGGATGGCATGAGAGGGCCAGAAAAGTTATGTACTGGCTGTCTATCAGTATTTCGGATTCTATGATTGTGCATATTCAGGATGCAAGTACGCCAAAGGAGGCATGGGATACTTTGGCAAAAATGTACAGCACAAATACGCAAGCCAGGAAAATGCAGCTCAAACAGGAGTTGCACAATGTGCAGAGAGAAAATTTGAGCATCAATGACTACCACATGAAGGTGAAGAAAATTGCAGATGCATTTGCTTCCATTGGGTTGCCGGTGGAAGATGATGATCTAGTTTCTATGACCTTGAATGGTCTAGGAAAGGATTATGCACAGTTCCGGACATCCATTGCCGTCCGTGAAAAATTTCCTAATTTTGAAGAGTTGTTTGCTCTTCTAATTTCTGAAGAGCAGAGAAATGGGGGTGCATCTTCCTCAGGAGGGACTTCAAAAGAAACTGTCTTCTACTCAAATGCTGGCAGAGGTAGAGGCAGAGGTAGAGGAGGCCGATCTGCAGGCCGTGGTAGAAATTAGAATATGTAGTAAACTCAAGAAAACCAGTCCTATGGAGGAGGACGTGGTAACTCTAGAGGCAGGGGGAGCTAAAGAGGCCGTGGTGGATGGCAGAGAGGCCAAAATGCAAACAACAATGTTGAAATGGGTCATATGGCTAAGGACTGCTACAAAAAGCAGAATGACATTATGAATGGAAAATTGCAGCAAGGCAATTATGCATCTTCTAGTAGACAGGGTGATGACAGAAATGAGCATCTATTTATGGTGCAGCACATGACCAATTCTGTGACAAGTGCAGAAGAACAAAATGATGTGTGGTATGTTGACTCAAGTGCATCAAACCACATGACATGTTATGCAGAGTGGATGTAGGATGCAAAAAAAATAGAAAAACCAGGATTTGTGGAGACTGGTGATGATACTGCACATCCTATTGTGCAGATTGGTAAAATTCCTTTGTCTATGCAGGATGGGAAAAAGAAATATATGTCTGATGTATTTCATGTCCCAAACATCACCAAGAACCTGGTTTTTGTTGGTCAAATGGTTGAGCAGGGCTTGTAGGTCAGATTTAATCCTCATGGATGCTTTGTTGAGGATATGAAAAATAACGGTCGCTTGATAGCAAAAGGAAAGAAGAAAGGCAGGATGTTTACGTTGGATGCGGACATGCTTGAATTGAGTGCAGCAATGTTTGCACATGGGACTGGTGTAGTTGCAGATATTGATATCTGGAATAAACACATTGGTCATGTTAATATACAACGACTTAAATCAATGCAAGCCCAAAATATTGTTACAGGATTGCCTAAATTGAAGGTTGCAGAAATGCATAAGGTTTGTGATTCAACCTGTCAATTTGGAAAACAGGCAAGGAAACCATTTCCTAGGCATGTTCAAGAGAGTAAAAAGCCATTGGAATTAATCCACTCTGATGTATGGACTACTAAAGGTGCATCTATTGGAGGCTGTCACTATTTTGTCACTTTTATTAATGACTTCAGCAGAAAAGTTTGGGTGTATTTTTTGAAAAAGAAAAGTGAAGTGTTTGGGCACTTCAAAGCTTTTAAAGCTATGGTTAAAAAAGAAACAGGCCTGCAAATAAAATGCCTAAGGTTAGATGGAGGGGGAGAGTACCTCTCAAATGAGTTTGCAAGGTTCCTGCAGGAGCATGGCATAAAGTAGCAATATTCATGCAGTCATACCCCACAGCAAAATGGACTTGCAGAAAGGAAAAACAGGCATATTGGAGAGGTATCTCAGGCCATGCTAAATGAAAAAGATCTACCAGATTATTATTGGGCTGAAGCAATTGCTACAGCAGTTTACATAATGAACAGGACTCCCACTGCATCAATACATGGCATGACGCCAGAGGAGATGTATACTGGTAGGAAACCAGACATTTCTCATTTGAAAATTTTTGGTTGCATTGCCTATGTTCATGTGCCAGATGATTTGAGGTCCAAGCTGGATCCAAATGCTGAGAAGTGCGTCTTTATTGGTTATTCTCTGCAGCAGAAAGGGTATAGATGCTATAACCCTTCTACTCATAAGTTTACAGTGAGCAGAGACGTTGTTTTTGATGAGATGAGCAGCTGGTATAAACCAGTAAATGTGATGATTGATGTAGATGCACAAAATGGTAATGCTGCACAGAATTCACAGCAGTAATCACAAAATATCAGTGGACCTGCAGTGTCCTCTAGCAGTGGTTCACATACTTCGCCATGGACAGGCAGATTGAGATCAGGAGAATCTCCTCAAAGCAATGCAGATAGTGGTACGCAGGTATCACGAAAAGGAAAAGAGAAGGTAGATCAGCCCATGTTTGATGTGAATGCAGGTCACTCTTATGTGGATGGTGAATCGAGTGGCTCAGAACAGAGCATTGATGATGAGTTGGGTATTCCTTATGTTGTTACACCTAGAGTAAGGAAGACTAGGGATGTCTTGAGAGCACCTAGAAGTGAGCCTATTTTGCATAGGTCTACCAGAGCTAGGTATCCTGTGGATAGGCTGAAATATGATGGATTTACAGCCATTCACTATGCCTATATGGTCAAAGTGATACAGGAACCAGAACCCACTTCTTTTGATCAAGCCATGGGAAATGAAAAATGGGAGAAAGCCATGGAAGAAGAAATGGATGCCTTGGAAGCAAATGCTACATGGGAATTAGTGCCTTTGCCTAAAGACAACAATGCAATTGGCTGTAAGTGGGTTTATAAGATCAAGCACAATGCAGATGGTTCTGTGAATAGATATAAGGCAAGATTAGTTGTCAAGGGGTATACACAGACATATGGCATTGATTATGAAGAAACATTCAGTTCGGTTGCAAGGATGGCAACTGTAAGAGCAGTCATTGCTATGGCTCCATCAAAGAGATGGTCTTTACATCAGATGGATGTAAAGAATGCCTTCTTGCATGGTGATTTTCAAGAAGAGGTCTTTATGGAGCAGCCACCAGGTTATGTTCATGCTATTCATCCTGAGTTTGTTTGCAGGTTGAAGAAAGCCTTGTATGGCTTGAAGCAAGCACCTAGAGCATGGTCTGAGAAGATAGGACAATATCTTGTCACTATTGGCTTTTAGATTTCCAAGGCAGATTTCTCACTCTATGTGAGAAAAACAGAGAAAGGTATTATGCTGCTTGTCATTTATGTTGATGATTTGATCATCACAGGTGATAGTGATGAAGATATCCTTCATGTGAAAATGCTATTGAAGCAGAAGTTTGAGATGAAGGATTTGGGAGAGTTGCGTTATTTCTTGGGCATTGAGGTGATTAGATCACCAAGTGGGATACAACTCTTGCAGAGGCAGTATGGATTGGACATGCTATCCAAATATGGGATGACAGACTGTAAGCCTATTAAATTCAAGAAGGAATAAAAATATTTCACTCAAACATGAATCCCCGAAAATGAAATGCATCTTCAACTAATCTAAAACTCCACACAAGAAAGGAATACATTTCAATGAAACGTAAACCCCAAAAAAGTGGAATACAACTCTAGAAAGTTGAAGGAACACTTATGAATTCATCCATTGCAATCCAGCCAATAATGTAATTTCAGATGTCCTTCGGGGTTCTATCAATGTGCACATCACTCTTATGTGTCTAGATCTTGTCTCGATGTAAGCCTTTGCAATCAAGTCCATCCATGCAATTGTCCTATGATTTCCCTCCCATACATAGAACATCTTCTTGGACATAAACTTCCACTTATTCTTGCTTGCGACCTCCTTCTCAAATTCAATATCCACCTCCTTCCATACTTGTAACCATGTATTCACAATTGAACTTGTAACTGGACTCTCCTCTCCATCACACTTGCACAAGGATACAACGAATGCCCCCTTCTTGAGCAAGTAACCCTCATATTGAAAAGCACTCTCTAATGCAAATATGTCACTTCTCAAACCCCTAACCCAAGCATAAAAAATCAACCTACAAAGGGGGATCCTAGGACATTCATCAAACCCAACAAATCTGCACTTCCCAATCACATCTCCACCACGTACTATCTTCGAGTCCATCTCAGCACATTCATCCTCATCTTCTTTTGCTTCACCTAAATGACTAACCTTTGTGACTAAATGTTCCTCGGGCACTTCTTTCTCCTCATTTACAAGGATATTAGGAGGTTGGACACTTAAGCCCACTACAACTTGTTTCCCCTTTTCCTCAGCATGAGGATGAACATTTGGCTTCGAAGGAACATGTCCTAGTTTTAGAAGCCTCTTTCTTGAACCTTTTGGCAGCACTGCTGCAACATGATTACAAATCTATCAGCAAATGATTAATCTAAGTATACTTAAACCAATGCAAGAAAAAGAAAAGAAAAGAAAACCACCATGAACCAAATATGAGTTGGGGTAATGTAGAGACCTCAACACTACTTTGCAAGGTTTTGGCCTCAATATTACCTTTTTCATGAAGCTTCATATCAAGAAAAGTATGTATTTTCATCTTGGGGAGTTCATTTGTTAGTAGGGCCTCATTTATTTGTTAGAAGTTTGGTGCACTTCATTCAGCTACATCCCTACCAAGAATGTAGAATTTTCTCTCGACTAAAGTTTATGCTACAAAATGGTGTAGGCTAACATGAAAAGGATGCATAATATGACAAGCCATCGTTTAAGGCTAGATGCATACAAAGTTATGGGAATAACATGAATGTTTTAAAAACATTATTCCAATGGTAAAAACAACAAAATGGAAACTTCATACTACTATGGAGGCACATGTACTCATTTCCTGCTCCTCTTTTCCCCAAATATTAGCATTCCTGAAGCATAGTCAAGAAAAATATCGCATTAAAAGGCACGGAATGGGTAAATTCTCTACAAAAAAACTACTAGGTGGCTTGGGCACTAACCAGCCAAAGGCATGCTCTTTGCATGCTTTTGGATAGCGTGTTAACATGCAATCCAAAAGCATGCAAAGAGCATACTTTTGGCTTAACACATTGTAACAAAAATGGTCATGCTCACAAGAAAATCATAGGGAATAGCCACCATCAGGTTTCGCACCAAGGTGCACTTTCAGTAAGTGTTTTGAGTTGTGTATTTCACTTCAGGACTATTTTTGCAGCCCATACTCTTGCACTCTCAAGTGCATTTGTAGATACTCTTTTGAGCTCTGTTGGATGCATTTGAGCACTCGTGGGTGCGCTATTTCAAATTTGGGTTGTGCATTTTTTAATTTGGGATTGCACTTCAGATTGCAGTAGAGTGCAGTGATTGGTTGATGCCATTTTTGTAGTGATTGCATGGTGTAGTCAGTGGCATTTCAGAGTAGCCAGTTCTACTTTGCATTTGCAGCCAGTATTAGTTTGGGATTTGCAAGCACATTCGTAGCCAGTTGCACTTTTGGGACTTGCAGTTCTTTTTGCAAGTACATTTACAGCTTGTGGGTATCCCATTTTGCATGATGTCGACTCTTTCAGACAGTTTTGGCAATTTCTCCGAGGGTGACAAGCTGGATGGACCAAACTATGCCTTGTGGTCATTCATGCTTAAGAACATCCTGGTTGGTAAGGGCTTGTAAGATATTGTTAGTGGGGATGAGGTGAGGCCAGCAGGCTCATCTACATCCATAGGCCTCTCGAGTCCCAAGGAGTGTTCAAGTTTCCAAATTTACATGAGAGATCCACTTTAGTTATTGATAGTAGAGAGAGTGGAGGAGTTACTGACTCACACCATCAAATGTGAGATGGCACAAAAAATGATTGCCATGTGTCTGCATCCATTAAATGCTGGGATTCTCTCTATCCAACTAGGTGTCACATGGTTTCAACTAGGAATACTTGATAGAAACTCCATCAATTGACAATCTTGCTCTCTCTTGAACTAGACATAAGGAAGAATGTTAGGGATTAGTTGTACTCGAAGTCTACTAAGTGGTTTCCATGACATAAGAGGCAGCTCAAGCCTGCCACCTTTCATGTAAAGTGTTTTTTTCCTCAGAATGGTCGCACTTGTAGAATCACTTACCTCTTCTTTAAACCACTTTGCTCTACTGAACTCTTAGGATTCTTTCTCCCCCACCATAGTGTCCCCTGCTAGTGCCTTCTTGCAATATTCAAAGAGCAAGACTCTTGCAATTCGTTATGATACAGAGTATTGTGAGGTTTCTTTGCTAGATATTAGAGACCACTTCTCCATTGCAGAGGAAGGATTGAGTTGCATCAAGCAACTAAAGTTGAAGACGTTTAAGTGGCACTTCAGTTGGTCAAGTTGGAACAGGGAGAGAAAGGATTCAGGCTTGACAGACGAAAGAATCCAATGTTTATGGTGACTACCAGGAAGAAAACATCCTCCAAGGATCTAAGTGTTCTTACTATGTTGCGACACCTTCCATTGTCAAGCTCTTTGCATGTGGCATTTTCAAGTGCATAGAGAATCAAAGTGGTTAATGAGCTCCCAAATAGGTATGATGGGTATGTTCTTTTTGAGTTGGCCCCAATATCTTCTGGCTCTCCCATGCAAGGAATGGATCAAAATTTTGATGGACATGTTTGGATAGAATACTCTACTTGTAGGCAGGAGCTTTTCCATGGTATTGTAAGGACTAGTAGATGTGGAGGTTATTTGAGGTGCTACAATGTTGGCTGTGCATACAATGAGCACACAGAATGGTCAATGAAACACAATGGAAAGGAAAGTTGAACTCCCCTTGTGGGCCCCATGACTGGAGAGATTGGGTCTCTTGTTTGTAAGCACTATGGAAAGCATCCTAAGTGTGTTACCACATGTAGTGCATTTATTGACTACTGCCTTCACCATGATCATGAAAAAACAAGCAAATGTGCAATTCATATGGGTACACATAATCATCCAGTGGAGCTTGGAGCATCAAGACTACAAACCAAGAAAGTAGAAGAGATGGTAATAATGCGTGCAAAGCTAGCCATATGCCTCGTGCAAAAACATAGAGGTGGGAGTGACTCAAGATTCGTTGATGGATTTGTTGCTTAGGAGGGTGTTCAAAATGAAGGATTGGATGAGACAAAGCTAAATAAGGTTCTTGAAACACTCACTCCATTGTGTCACCGAAGACACCTTCAAAGGTCTATTCAATGTGCAAGAAAAGAATCTATCTTGCTTGATGGGGGGCTAGATGCAATTTTGGCTTTGAAGAATAGATGTGGATATCCTTTCATTCAAAGCATACTTTTTCCTAGATAGTTGCAAGATGAAAACCAGCCTCACAATTTTAAGATGTCTACTATTGGGTGTGGACCTTGTCAACAAAATGAGGCTAGGCGGGAGTCTTGGTAATATGGGGTTGCATTTTGACCACATACATCAAGTTAGAGGCTGGGTTACTATGGCAGCTCATGTGTATGATCCTTTTGTGCATGAGCTTCTGACTATTGCGACATCCGAGTTTAAAGTGCAAAATACAGATGCACAGGTACAGTTCTGAATGATGTTGAATGGGCAAATGTAGAAGAATGGTTTTGAGAAACTAGAGTTTCGAGGGTTCATGGCAGATAGTGCTGGTACAAATTGGATGGCTGTGAGGAGAGTGTACAATGGTGGGCCTATAATAAAATGGAAGGGAAGGAGAGAACATGCATTTTCGATTGGGAGATGAGCATGGTGGAACACACAAGACGATGTATCCGACCTCAATTTCAAGAGGAGCACAAATTGTTATGCAGAAATTAGCAAAATGCAACATCAGAAATAGCTTTAGATGAATGTAAAATGAAGATAATTAAGTTTTGCTCCCCTGCTCATGTTAAGGATGATGAACTACTAGGGCTGCAACTTTGGATGGCATTTTGGGACATCCATGTTAGTCAATGGGGAGGGATGTTCTTGACACAATATGAAACTGTAGGTTTTGTTCCTATAGTGAATCTATCTGAGAACAAGCATTCTAGCATTAGAGTGGCCCATGGATTGGGAAAATATGTTTCATTGTATGAAGCTTCAGCATCTGATCTAGCAATGAGTGCTTTGCAGAGTGCCCATTACTATGCCTACATGTCGGGACATCACTTGGGGACTGGTCCTGATCTAGATGTGTTACAAAAAAGGATTTTGCAAGGTGGTTCAAGTGAAGCACATAGAAATAAGCTTGTGGATTTAATAGATGTTGTCCTTGAGGAGGCTGTCATAAACTCTCCAGAGATGAACAGACTAATGACGAAGCCTATGAGTGTAAGAAGAAAGAGAGGTCTAGGATTGCCTATTGGGGAGCATGATGTGGATAGTCATCATCCTGAATATATAACGGTGATAGCAAACAGACCACTAGGGAAAAGAAGGCATACTAGTGTGCATGGAGGTATTGAGCATAAGGTCTACAAAGAGATAGATGCGCATGATGCTAATTGGGCAATTTGAAGAACAAATGCCAATAGTGTAGTCACATGCTTTGGATACTTGGCAGATGTGCATAGACGGTGTGGAGCTATGATTAATGAGTTGGGCAGGAGGTCTACAGGAGGAGTACCAGCTCCATGCTTCAAGGGTAGAAGACAACATCCCAATGGCATCATAGAACAGGTAGTTTGGTTCTACAATAAAGTAGTTACCCATACATGGAATGTTGATTGCTCTATTCAAGGAGTGCCGGGAACTACTCCTGGAATGTGGAAGATTGCAAGGGGTACCTCTTTGACAATGCAAGAGAGAGTTGAATTAATAAAAGCTGGATTTGTCCTTGAGGATGGTATAGGTAGTTCCATCAATGGGAAACCTTCAATCCCACATGGAAACAACACACAAAGTCATGCTCGAGTAAGGATTTGTGATGGAAAGGTTGTAAGATGGAGATCGGAATTGAGTAAGGAGTTCAAAGATAAGATTGAGAAAGCAATGGCAGCAAATGTAGAGATTATGAAAGAGGATATCATTACCGCACATGAGATTCATGTTTTCCATTTACGGACTCCTGGGTCAATTTTAAGGGTCTTAAGTTATTCAGTCACACTTGCTGAGTTCCCACGTTGTACATGCCCTGACTTTACTAAACATGAAGTAAATATGACAGCTTATATTCCATGCAAACATATATACTACATCTTCATTGTTGTGCTGGGAATGAGTGCTACAGTCCATCAATTTATACATCAGGCTGCTCTCACAAAGGTGGATTTGTTTCAATGTTTGGGATCCAAGAGAAACCTTTGAAAGATAATTAGATAGGTTTGAGGTACTGCCTTGAGTTGTTGATGTACAATCTATAGCTGAAAGACAAGTGGTTAGGGTTAGAGGCTATCATCTACTTTTGTATATGAATTAGTATCACGTTTTATGAAAAGTTTTTTGTGGGTTGGTAATTTGGCCTCTTCATTGGCTTATAGTAATTGGATTATTTAAGACTAGTTTAATACTTCGTGTTCTCTAGTTCAAATTGAAATTGGTTGGCTCGGGTTTTTTGTGGCTTGCTTTTACTCCTTGGCTCACTTCCTACAGCTCGCTTTTTGGTAATCCTCAAATTTTAGTTGTACTTGCTTGAAAGACTTTGGAAGGATAGTACAATGCCAACAACATGTCACGTATTCTCTTGTTGGAGAATTAGTTAAACAACAATCCAATGCTTCCAACTGAATAAAAACCTACTTTTTTACTTAGATTAAAGGACCTTGGAGATCAGTTCACATCAATTGGACAAGAGGTTCAAAGAAGAGAGACTAGTCCAAATTTCAACCAATTGACTAGGATTAAGCTATGGGCAATTTGTGATTACATTAGTCACTCAAGATACACCTCCATCATTTCAACTCATGTCAGACATGCTCATGCAAGAGTAATTGAGATGCAGCCTCAAAAAAACTTTGAAGAATCATGATATCATATTCACAGCAAGAGGAGGAGAAAGAGGGTTGTACAAAGAAAGAGGAAAGAATTTTAAATGCCCCAATGACCAAGGCAAAGGTGTCAGTATTATGGCAGACAAGCTCCATCTTCATTGACTCAAAAGCATGGTACTCCCACCCACAGGGAGACATGGAATGCCAGAGGTAGAGGCAACTCTGGAAGAGGAGAGTGCTCCTAGATGAGAGGAAAACTATAACTATTGTGGCATCCCAGGCCATTGGGAACTAGATTGCAGGAAGAAACAAATATATATAGCCACCAATATAGGCTAGTCAAACAAGTCTCACAACTCTCATCGAGGCAACAGTCATCAATGAAAATCTGCCCATTATGCCTATGATGAAGAAAATTCTCAGGATTATCAACACAAAGTTTTCATATCACATTATGTTCAATCTAAGAAGTCCACAACTCAGATAGAGAAGGATGAGGACACATGGTGGTTTGACTCTGGGGCAAGAAGTCACATGATAATAGAGAAAAAATGGGTCTTTAATCTCTATCCCAATAGGAACCCAAGAGAGAACATCATGATGCAAGATTACACACCCACAAAATTGAATGGATTGGAAACATTGACTTGCATAATAATGTAGGCACCACAAGGAGTATCAAAGATGCATTCTATGTCCCTACAATTGCACAAAACCTTCTCTCTATTAGATAGACGATGGAGAGTGATATGAACATTGAATTCAACAAGTATGGATGCACCATGAGGGAGCTCAAGAGTCTTAGATCCATAATTGCTTAGGGTGTCAAGATTGGAAGAATGTTCAAGATTTTTTATACTATTCCTATCCAAAGAGCCCTAGTAGCTCATCATGAGAGGGGTAATTGTAGATCAAATTGATAGATTGGAAATGCTATTTAATACTATTGAAGGGCCAAGGTAAGTGCTACCTATACTAACTACTATATCACCATCCTTGTGCTAGTTTTGTAGCTCCCTATACTAACTACTATATCACCATCCTTGTGCTAGTTTTGTAGCTCTATTTCATATATAGTAGTGCTATAACTGCTATGTGCAATACATAATAGTTCTTAGTGATTATATAGCACTGCTATAACTACCATGTACTATATGGGAATAGCTATGTGATAGCATGATGGTTGAGAAACTCTTCAATCTTCTTATGGGCTTCTGACAAGCTAAGTGCTAAGTTCTAATGTGTTAGCACTTAGCAATATCTAAGTGCTAAGTACTATGTGTTAGCAATTAACATGTAGCATTGCTAAGTGCTAAGTGCTAAGTGGTAGCATCGCTAGTTGCTAAGTGCTAGCATTGCTAAGTACTTGTTGCTAAGTGCGAAGTGCTAAGTGCTAAGCACTAAGTGCTCTAAGTGCCAAGTGCCAAGCACTAAGTCGCTAGAAGTGCTCTAAGTGCTAAGTGCCAAGCACTAAGTCGCTAGTAGTGCACTAAGTGCTAGCATTTCTAAGTACTAAGTGCTAATTACTAAGTGTTAGCATTGCTAAGTGCTAGGTACTAAGCACTAAGTTGCTAGCGGTGCTAAGTGATATGTACCAAGTGCTAATTCCTAAGCGCTAGCATTACCTATTGCTAAGTGCGGGCATTGCTAAATGCTAGGTGCTAGCATTGCTAGTGCTAAGCGCTAGCATTGCGAGAACATTTCCTAGTGCTAAGCACTAGCATTGCTAAGTGCTAAGTGCTAGCATTGCTTAGTGCTAAGTGCTGAGTTGCTAACAGTGCCAACTGCTAAGTTCTAAGTTGCTATAAGTGCTATGTGATATGTGGTAACTGCGATAAGTGCTATGTGCTAAGTGATAGTATAGCACTGCTAGAATTAGTGCTACATGCTATCCATAGCAGTGCTAAGTGATGGTGTAGCATTTCTAATAGCTAGGTGCTATACATGATAGTGATAAGTGATAGTATAGCATTGCTATAAGTGCTACATGTTATACATAGCAGTGCTACGTGATAGTATAGTGCATTGCTATATGGTAATTGCTTTGTGCTCTATTTCCATTCATCATCCCTTGACATAATCCAATACTCTACAATTCTATTTCCATTTCAGCTATATTACCTATCTCCTCATCTCCCTCTTGATGGGGATACTCACCTTGTTGGACATCATTCCCCATGAGAATACAAGGATTAGAATCATCAAAATCTTGAAAAATAATAATTGAAGTTGAATATATACCACATTCCTCTTGTGAATAACTTTGTCTCAAAATCTTTCATCAAGCCTATTTTACATGTTACTATGTAAAAAAATAGATCCAGAGGCTAATCCAAAAGATGTGTGGGATGTTGAATGTGCTGCTTCCTACCTATTCAAAACTTACATACATCCTTTTTGTTTAGTGAGACCCAAGTTTGCTCAGTCCAAAATGTAACAACAATATCTTGCAACTCCTTGCTAATCTCATTGTTTCATTGCTACCTTCTACACGACTACAAAAGCAAATTGTTTTCCTCCTTGTTTTCCAAATGATGTCTAGCTACATATAAATTTCTCTATGGACATCTAGTAACCTTGAAGTTGTAGAAACATTAATTTCACCTTTGTTTCTTGCATTCATCAACATCGTCAAGCTACTCCTTCTCAGAAACAAGTGCTTTGAAGATTTTGAAACCTTGACCACTTGTAGTGAATTAGAGAGACCAAATATGAGTGTTGATTGGGTTTTAATATCCTTTTCAGCTTTGGAATCCTTATTGGTATTGTTGTAAAGGTTCTTCAATAGTGGATGACTTAGAAGAAGTTGAAAACTGTCCCTTTTGGTAGTGTGATCCAAATCAATAGCCAATGTGATGAGATATTTGACAACCTCATTTGCAATATTTCTTTTCCTCATGTCATTGTGACCAACACTATTAAGCTCCCTCTCCTTTTCCTTCTTGTCGTTCTTTCTTGCTGGAAGATTCGTTATGTCTTATGATGGGTGTCACATTAAGAGAATCAACTGTACATTCTATGGAGTTTGAGACATCATGCACTGCATTGTAGGACTCTAGTGGATTGTGATGGCGCACACCTTCCATAGACATGAAACATTACATGGATCCCTCTGCCTTTTGAAACTCCTCAAAGCATGGCCTAGCCATTTGCAAAGCTTTCTATGTGTATGCACCTTCAATGGAGCAACAACTTAGGAGAGGGGGAGAGACAATGAGAGAGATCATGACAAGAGAGCTTGGGAAAGAGAGAGCATGATAGGAGAGTGAGAGAGCGAGAGCGAGAGAGAGAGAGAGAGAGAGAGAGAGAGAGAGGGAGAGATAGAGAGAGAGAGAGAGAGAGAGAGAGAGAGAGAGAGAGAGAGAGAGAGAGAAGTAGAAGTAGAATTTATTAACGTCCATGAGGGGCCAAAAATGACCCATGGGACCATCTCAATACAATGTAAAGAAAGTCTCCTCAAAAAGAGGGGTCAAGAATCTATGAGAGAGAGAGAGAGAGAGAGAGAGAGAGAGAGAGAGAGAGAGAGAGAGAGAGAGAGGGAGAGAAGTAGAAGTAGAAGTAGAATTTATTAATGTCCATGAGGGGCCAAAAATGACCCATGGGACCATCTCAATACAATGTAAAGAAAGTCTTCTCAAAAAGAGGGGTCAAGAATCTATGAGAGAGAGAGAGAGAGAGAGAGAATAGCTCGAGAACTTGAGAGAGCACGATAGGGACTTAGTAAGAGGGAGAGAGAAAGGAGAATGGATGTGAGAGAAAAACATGGGTAAACTTCAAAAAATTCAACCACCAGCTATAAATTTAACTATCGTTAACCAAGTGCCTAGTCACCATGACGTCCTACTTGTTGCCGCGAAGTACATTTGGACTGTTTTTTTAGCACTTAGCACCTCATGTCTAGGACATTACTATTTGGTCTACCTAACACTGCATGACCCCCATATCACCTCACATTCATTTGGTATGACTTTCTCCATTCTTGGATTTACTTATATAGACATCATGAGTGCAACACACATATCAATAAGCAATTTACATATTTTACAATTATTCTAGTGACAAACATGATATGAACATCGTTCAAAGAGAATAAAAATATTTAGGAATACCAATATCCTCATTCTTATGCTTAGCTATAATTCTAATTATTGTTGGCATTTTTGATTCATAATTGCAATCCATTTTATGCTTGAATTTTAGATGTACCATCATCTAACTTGGCAAATTTTTTTTCCATAATTTGGTCATCATAATTAACAATAAAGCTATCCATTAGATGTAGCTTTTGATATACATTAGGTTGGTCTTAGAATGCCTCATATATAACCAACATATCCTATTGTTGTAGAAACGAGTTTAACGTAGAGCATCATATAGATTGTTCTAGATGGTGCTTTGATTGTTCTAGATTGTGCTTTGATCCTTGAAAGCATATTCTTCTTTAAAGGAAAGCAAAAGCTACTCAATAAGACCATCTTCCTCACACACACACACACACACACACTTGTAAGCATAGGAACTCATTCGCATTAGTAACCTCGACATCATCATGGGGTATCCACAGATTCTTGTGATCGAAACGATCGTCTTGAACTTCTTGATCATGTTTTTGCTAATCTAAAACTTCCATTATCAAAGTAAATGCAGTGAGGAGAGAATGTAAAATATATCCAAAATTCTTACTAAACTTTTTTTAGCATATTTTGGTCTTCAATGTGGGGTTCATCTCAATGGACCTCATTGGTGGGTGGTACGAGGGTAGTGAGGGTTTCTCAGCTATTTTGGCTCTCAAGTAGCTCCTCTATACTTTCTTTTGCATCCATCATCACCATATTGACTAGATTTAGTGAGCTTTGTACTTCAACATCCCCTTGTACCGAACAAGATTCCACATGTGCAATTTTCTTCACAAAAATCAACCTTGATAAATTCATTAATATGAAATTCAAGCTTCCCAATGGTAGACCCTTGATAATTCACTCATGAGGACATAAATTCAATGATTTTCTTGATTGATTTTGGTATTGATCTAGCATGATTCATAGACACTTCTTGACTTCCTTGATCAACTCTAGTTGCACTCCCTTGTTTGGACATACGAATTGCATTAATAGCCCCAAATCATCACTATTATCATCATAGATAAATTGATCTAAATACTTCTCAATTAGAAACTACTTCTTGCAACATTCAGATTTTATTGACACTAGATCACAATTTCCTTCTCTTTCCTTCATGACCTTCATGCCACTGATCTGCTTTACCCAACAATTAAAAAAATTGTCCTTTGCTCCATGCATTTCATTATGAAATGATGCATTTCAAAAATATTTAACCATGTGCTACATACATCTGGCATATGGTATTTGATGCATACCCCTTCCTTTTAACATGGCTTGTACCTGCATGGGAACTCCTTTGTGTGGTGCTCATGCTTTAGATAGCACACTTTTTCTTTTATTTTTTTCCCCCATAGCTCAAAACTAAAAATCAAAGCTTTCTTAATGGATTTGCATACATCATGAAAATCACTCCTTATACATGGTTAATCCTCAAAAGAAATGGTAAATTGTAACGTAGGAAAACCATCATTCTAATTGTTTTCTTGGTGCTACAACTGTGGTGGGCCTGGTTTGTTGACCTCAAGATTAGATTCTTTAAGAACTTGAGAAAACAATGAGTAGTGCTTAGCCACTTCCATTTCCCCCCCTCCTTTCTAAGTTAAATTTGTTAAACTGAATCAAGGTCTCCGTAAGTGTAAAATTGCACATGATTGTTGCTCGATTGAATGTTCTCCTACACATAAATCTTCTCGATGTCTCTTATCATGTCTTGTTTGGCTTCATCAATTTGTTTTGCCCAACTAAACTAGATTTGCAGGTTGCTTTTTTTTTGGTTCTTCAAGATCAGTATGGTTGCTAATTGGACTCTTTGATATTTTCTTTTGCTTCACATTTAGATGCTATGTTTAACATCATATATTCAATCTTGTAAAAAACATCGAGTCTTTCCAACTCTACATGTATTGTGGTTGCGCTACCACATCAATTTGAACTTATAGCTAAGAGACTCCACAAAAAGAAGGCTTGAATCCTTGTCTAATTTTCATTAAAGACTTTGGAAGCCACTGCAACCTTCTTGCTACTAGCATCTGAAACCACTTCAACCCCACTTGCCCCTCTAAAGATAGTGACTATTAGATGCATAATGTAATACTGGCAGTTGAGAGAATAAAAAATTCATCACTAGAGGGCATTGACATCTCCCACAAAAGGAGAGAATAGGTTCCTACAACCTTTGAAAAAATTTCTTGCAAAAGGTAACAAAAAGTGAACTTTGAATGAAAGGGTTTTCATGCATTACAAAATCCACTACAAGGTATCGGTCAATTTCTGGTGCAATTTTTGATCGAAAATACACTTTTTGTTAAAAATTACTAAGGGAGAAAGCATCAATATTTTCAAAGGAAAAATCTGTAGGTAATTTCATTAAAATTTCCGTAGCATTGGTGTCTGACAAAAATATCGACGTTGTGGAATTTTGAAAAAAAAATAGTGGGACAGGATGGGGATTGTTACTATTGCATTTTGCCCCACTATATACATTTTATTATTACAAGGTAGTATAGAAATAAATACATGCCATCCATGCTACAAAATTTCCTACAACTCTCTCATCATATATTACACACTTGCCTACAAGGTTGCCTCCAACTCTCTCTTATCATGTATTAGAAAATTGCCTACAACTCTCTCATCATATACATGCCATCTGGCTCTACAATAGCAAATAATAATAAATGTAGAAACTATTTGTTTTAAACAAAATTGGTCTCAAAAAAGATATTGTCATGAATATGTTAAAGACAAAAGATTAATACTTTGCATTACTATCACTCATATTGTCTCTCTCTTCATCATGGCTAGAAGGGTCACTTGCAACCTCATCTTGTATATCATATTCTATGTATTGTTACTTTTCTTGGATGATGGAATCTCAGTCCATGAAGAAATCAACACAATTCATTATGTCCATGTAAATATCTTTATTGATGTCGGGTGTGAACTGGTTTCTCCAAAGCTTCTTAAGTCTCCTCCAATTGGTTCTTGCCATTTGCAAGAAATTCTTCTCCAATGAAGCATTCTCTTGCTACCAACCATGGGCATGCACCTCCACATTAAACTAATCCACTATTCATCGTGTTTAATTTTAATCACAACATGGGATATCAGGGTATCCACATGCCATATGGTGGTAACATCAGAGAAAGGGTTTAGGTTCATTGAAGACTACCAAGGATTTGGGAAGTCCATTAATTTGTTGGAAAACAACAAGCAAGTAGTGGTCATATAAGACGCATTACAAACCAAGAAAACAATTAATAGATCACTCATCATATAGAATTGTACTCACATTTGCAAATATAGAAACTATCAAGAGGCAGAAAGGAGAGGGAAAAAGGGAGGGAGAGAGAGAGGGGATGAATAAAAGAGATCGAATGAGATGGCAAGAGATAAAAGAGAGGGGATGAAGGGAAAAGAGGGAAAATAGAAGGAAAAAGAGAGCAAATGAGAAAATAAGAGATAAAAGAGAGGGGATGAAGGGAAAAGTGAGAAAAAGAGAAGGGAAAAGAGAGAAAAAGATGGGGGATGAAGGGAAAAGAGGGAAA
The DNA here is from genome assembly GCF_047967505.1 of Dipteris shenzhenensis. Classification (NCBI taxonomy): domain Eukaryota; kingdom Viridiplantae; phylum Streptophyta; class Polypodiopsida; order Gleicheniales; family Dipteridaceae; genus Dipteris; species Dipteris shenzhenensis. Next base: position 25,513,208 of record NC_141612.1, read on the forward strand.
AAGAGAGCAAATGAGAGGGCACGAGCTAAAAGAGTGAGAATGAAGGGAAAAGAGAGGGAAAGATGCAAAAAAGGAGAGGGGAAAAGAGCAAGAATAAAGGGAAAAGAGAGGTTCCAAGAGAGGGGATGAAGGGAAAAGATAGGGGGTGAGGGAAAATAGAGCAAAGAGAAGGGAAAATTGCAAATGAGAGGGTAAGAGATAAAAGCAAAAGACTGAGAGAGCAAGAGATAAAAGAGATGGAATGAAGGAAAAAGAGAGGGAAAGATGTGAATAAGGAGAGGGGAAAAGAGAGGGGAATGAAGGGACAAGAGCGGGAATGAAGGGAAAAGAGAGGGAATGAAGGAAAAAGAGAGGTTCCAAGAGAGAAGATGAAAGGAGAAGAGAGGATGAAGGGAAAGTACAGCAAATGAGAAGGGAAAAGAGAGCAAATGAGAGGGCAAGAGATAAAACCAAAAGAGAAGGGGAAAATAGGGGGATGAAAGGAAAAGACAATTGAGAGAAAAAGAGAGAAAAGAGAGGGGACGAAGGGAAAAGTGAGAAAAAGAGAAGGGAAAGAGAGTAGAAGATACGGGATGAAGGGAAAAGAGGGAAAAATAGAAGGGGAAAGAGGAAAAAAGAGAAGGGAAAACAGAGCAAGTGAGGGGTTAGGAGATAAAAGAGTGAGAATGAAGGGAAAAGAGAGGGAAAGATGCAAAAAGGGAGAGAGGAAATGAGGGAAAAGAGAGGAGAAAAGAGCAAGAATGAAGGGAAAAGAGAGAGAAAAAGTGAGGAAACAAACAAAAAAGAGAGGTTCCAAGAGACAAGATGAAGGGAAAAGAGGGGATGAATCGAAGGGAACTCAGAGCAAAAGAGAAGGTAAGTACAATGCCTTTATAGGATAGGTACACACACTCTAAGTGTCAAATGTATATGGGAAATCTTGATTTTGCTTTGATGAATGCTAAAAACTAGAGGGAAACATGTTTAGAGGCTTATCAAAGACACAAAAAATAATATCAACACTTAGAATACAAAGTGGGATGAAAGAAGTACTTACCTTGAAAGAAATTGGTGGAGAGCAAACAAGATAGAGATGGAGCTTTAAGGAGAGTGAGCTTGGGGTAGAGGGAGCAAAGAGGAGGGAGGGTGAACAAAGGAGGCAACGCAAAGATGGGGAGAACCTATGAAAAGAATCGACTTTTTAGAATGGGGTGGCAAAATGTGATTTCGGTTATTTTTAAGTTCTAAGGCCGGTATTTCCATAAAAAATTGGAATACACAGAGTCAGTATATCCATCAAAAATTGGAAATACATAGATTCGGTTTTTTCATCTATAAATACTAATAAAAATACCCCAATAATATTGATAGAATACCGATGAAAATAGGGATTTTATCATAGTTTAATTTTTTCACTTTTTGGGTTTTGATTTTGATTTTGGCATGGTTTTGAATGTGAGAGATGGATAGGATGAGTGGGACCTCATCTTATGAAGGACCAATTGTCAAGAGCTCAGAGTGGCTTGACCAGAGGTTGCATTTTTCCTTGCATATGTTGCAAGCAACAAATTCAACATTAGCGCTTGATTGTCATGCACCACATGTAGGCATTCCACAAGAGGCTTTTCAAATTTTGGATGTTACTTATGCTAGATCATCGGTGAGTCTATGGTCTTTAAGTCATGGTTGCATGCATATTGCACACATGTAACATTATTTATATAGGATGAGGAGGCAAGAGGGGATGGTGGTACCAACCTAGCCATGCAGTCAAGCAGATTTAGGAGAGCTTCAAGGAGTGTGTGAGGGAGACACAGAGCATGATTAGAGAAAGGATATTCTCCTAGATGTATGAGATGATGATAGTGTCCTTGATGCACATGAGATGATGATGATGAGGGTATCGTCGACATGATGGATGCAATTTTTAGGCACGGCATTAGTGATGTCTCAGTCCAAGTTCATCATGCAAGAGTTACAATGAACTATTGGTAAACTGAAAGGAAAGCATGGAGTGAACACAAACTGAGAATTCTTGCTTATGGAATGAAGAAAGGTGAGGCCCTTAAGTAGGCACCTCTTACATGATCACTGACATCGCTGATGACCTCTGAGCTCCACAATCATCTCCTCAATCTGCTCCTAGATTCTCTCAATCATCCTATGTGGCTTCTACCATCACCTAACAGTGCTTATGGGCACCTAACTGTGCCTCTAGCACACATACATAGAAACCAAGGTGTGCCTGGGGCATACACTTTGAGATATCCCAACATATCCCCCCTCAAGGGAATGCCTCAAGCTATGTCAAGGATACAGCTAGCACAAGGTGTCACATGCCATAGGATCTTAAGCTAGCAAGGGTTCCCATGGGTGTAAGGTAAACAAAAGGGATACAAAAGACCTTCCAATGGTTATCTCCCCTACATGTACATGCACACAATGTCTGCAGGAGGTACCATGGAGCAAGAAACACATACACATGGCCTACATCATATGGTGACCAGAGGTGTTTACAAAACACACAATAGATTATTTCATTCATTTTGGAGGACTATCCAGGCTGAGTACCTTGACCCAACAAAAAAGAGAGATCTCGAGCATACATGGAGATGATTCAAAAAGCATAATCTTCATAGGATGCCTCATCTTGTGGAGGCACATCAACTGAAAGTAGATTGGCATTTTTTGCCTTTGAAGTTGCTTCCTTTTTGGCTCTACAAAACTTTTCATGATGATTGTTTTTGCCAAAGTGTTTGCATGGATTGATCTTGAAGCAGTCTTTTGAGAGGTGATTAGTCTTCCCACAATGATTGCAAGGTGAAAACTTGCCCTTCTAGATTTTTATGGCATAGGTTGTGTCATTCCCTTTCCGGAGTTCCATGTGCCTTTCTTCTTCTTGAAAAGCAGAGATGAGACCTTCAAGATTAGGATTAGGAAGATTTTTCAAAGTGGTAACAACATGATCATAATCTTCAGGCATACTCTTGAGCAACACTACCATAGCATCATCTATAGTGATAGGAGAGTTGATAGAAGCAAGTTGAGTCATGAGACTCCACATGTAACTGACATGGGCAGCCAAAGGAGTGACACTAACCATCTTCAATTCAAAGAAAGCAATCTTAAGTGACAATTTTGAGATGTGAGAGCTAGCACCAAAAATAATGTCAAAGCTTCTGAAGGGGACTCTAAGTCAGAGATGTGATGAATATAGTCATCTCCTAAGGCAAGAGCAATGATGCCATAGGCTTTCTCCTCTCTAGTAGGATCTCTTGCCAGGTGTGTCGGAGCTGAGGATTCTCCAGCATTGGAGGTTGTTGAAGAAGAAGTTGAAGCCGATTTGACAACCCCCAAGAGGTTTTCCCTCATTATTGCAAACTTGACCTTCATCTGCCATGTGTGGAAACCCTTACCATTGAACTTATCCATATTCAAGATGGTAGCCATGAGAGGGTCTAACCCAGAATGGGCAGTTTCTATTCTCTTACAAGGCAAGAAAGAGTTGAAGAGCTTCAAAAAACAAGCATTTAGAGTAGCAAAGGCTTGCAACCAAAATCCATACTATAAATCAATGATGTTTTCACTTGCATGCTTCATAGAGGTGACTAAATGAAAGTATTCCAGGCAAATGAAGGTATAACAACTTAAAAGAAAGTTGTAGCCGTAGTTGTACTGATGCTTTGCAAAACTTCAAAACCTCAAAAATGCTAAAGTACACTCACAACCTTATCAAAACTGTCCAAAATAGAGGCCTAAACTTGGAGGGCTTGTATCTCACTCTTCAAAGCAAAGAAAAAAGGGGTTTCTTAATCAAAAGAAATCTCATATACCAGAGAAGATGTAGCATAGAGGTTGGGCGAAATGGCACGTTATTTTGCTCGGGGGAGTTACTACAGGCTAAACCTGAGTTTTGACGATTTCTCCTTTGTTACTGAACCAAATGAGCTGAAAAATGACTCAAAATGTTTGTCTTGAGGTCGCCCATCTACTCCTAAGAGGGCTCGAGCAATGGCATACTAGGCAAGGAGTATTTTGCAACAGAAGAATGACAAAAAAATGCACTGTTTGGAGAATGGCAGCTAGCAGAGACGTTTTTTTTTTTCAATTGCTTGCAGGTGGAGGTTCGCCCAAACAAGGGGTATCTCCATTAGGAAAGGGCTTGGAGAATGGCAAAGAACTGAGGGAGAACAAGCTTTAGCAAGATTTGGGAAGAAAGAGAAGAAATGGTGAAGATGAAGAAGAAGAAGATGGAGAAGAAGAAGATGATGTGGCATAAGTGGGCTCAAGGAGGATCAAAGTGCTCTGATACCATGTTGGTAAACTGAAAGGAAAGCATGGAGTGAACACAAACTGAGAATTCTTGCTTATGGAATGAAGAAAGGTGAGGTCCTTAAGTAGGCACCTCTTACATGATCACTGACATCACTGATGACCTCTGAGCTCCACAATCATCTCCTCAATCTGCTCCTAGATTCTCTCAATCATCCTATGTGGCTTCAACCACCACCTAACAGTGCTTATGGGCACCTAACTGTGCCTCTAGCACGCACACATAGAAACCAAGGTGTGCCTGGGGCATACACTTTGAGATATCCCAACATATCCCCCCTCAAGGGAATGCCTCAGGCTATGTCAAGGATACAGCTAGCACAAGGTGTCACATGCCATCTCATGGTGGTCATGGATCTATCAATGGCTAGGATCTTAAGCTAGCAAGGGTTCCCATGGTTGTAAGGTAAACAAAAGGGATACAAAAGACCTTCCAATGGTTATCTCCCCTACATGTACATGCACACAATGTCTACAGGAGGTACCATGGAGCAAAAACACATACACATGGCCTCCATCATATGGTGACCAGAGGTGTTTACAAAACAAACAATAGTTTATTTCATTCATTTTGGAGGACTAACCAGGCTGAGTACCTTGACTCAACAAAAAAGAGAGATCTCGAGCATACATGGAGATGATTCAAAAAGCATAATCTTCATAGGATGCCTCATCTTGTGGAGGCACATCAACTGAAAGTAGATTGGCATTTTTTGACTTTGAAGTTGCTTCCTTTTTGGCTCTACAAAACTTTTCATGATGATTGTTTTTGCCAAAGTGTTTGCATGGATTGATCTTGAAGTAGTCTTTTGAGAGGTGATTAGTCTTCCCACAATGATTGCAAGGTGAAAACTTGCCCTTCTGGATTTTTATGGCATAGGCTGTGTCATTGCCTTTTTGGAGTTCCATGTGCCTTTCTTCTTCTTGAAAAGCAGAGATAAGACCTTCAAGATTAGGATTAGGAAGATTTTTCAAAGTGGTAACAACATGATCATAATCTTCAGGCATACTCTTGAGCAACACTACCATAGCATCATCTATAGTGATAGGAGAGTTGATAGAAGCAAGTTGAGTCATGAGACTCTGCATGTAATTGACATGGGCAGCCAAAGGAGTGCCACTAACCATCTTCAATTCAAAGAAAGAAATCTTAAGTGACAATTTTGAGATGTGAGAGCTAGCACCAAAAATAATGTCAAGCTTCTGCCAAGCTTCTGAAGGGGACTCTAAGTCAGAGATGTGATGAATATAGTCATCTCCTAAGGCAAGAGCAATGATGCCATAGGCTTTCTCCTCTCTAGCAGGATCTCTTGCCGGGTATGTCGGAGCTGAGGATTCTCCAGCATTGGAGGCTGTTGAAGAAGAAGTTGAAGCTGGTTTGACAAGCCCCCAGAGGTTTTCCCTCATTAATGCAAACTTGACCTCCATCTGCCATGTGTGGAAACCCTTACCATTGAACTTATCCATATTCAAGATGGTAGCCATGAGAGGGTCTTTGGGCAGTGTCTACTCTCTTACAAGGCAAGAAAGAGTTGAAGAGCTTCAAAAAACAAGCATTTTAGAGTAGCAAAGGCTTGCAACCAAAATCCATACTACAAATCAATGATGTTTTCACTTGCATGCTTCATAGAGGTGACTAAATGAAAGTATTCCAGGCAAATGCAGGTATAACAACTTAAAAGAAAGTTGTAGCCACAGTTGTACTGATGCTTTGCAAAACTTCAAAACCTCAGAAATGCTAAAGTAGCATCTAATGTAGCATCACACTCACAACCTAGTCAAAACTATCCAAAATAGAGGCCTGAACTTGGAGGGCTTGTATCTCACTCTTCAAAGCAAAGAAAAAAGGGCTTTCTAAAGCAAAAGAAAGCTCATATGCCAGAGAAGATCTAGCACAGAGGTTGGGCGAAATGGCACGCTGTTTTGCTCGAGGGAGTTACTACAGGCTAAACCTGAGTTTTGATGATTTCTCTTTCGTTACTAAACCAAATGAGCTGAAAAATGACTCAAAATGTTTGTCTTAAGGTCGCCCATCTACTCCTAAGAGGGCTCGAGCAATGGCATAGCAGGCAAGGAGTATTTTGCAACAGAAGAATGACAAAAAAATGCACTATTTGGAGAATGGCAGCTAGCAGAGACGTTTTTTTTTTCAATTGCTTGCAGGTGGAGGTTCGCCCAAACGAGGGGTATCTCTATTAGGAAGGGCTTGGAGAATGGCAGAGAACTGAGGGAGAACAATCTTTAGCAAGATTTGGGAAGAAAGAGAAGAAATGGTGAAGATGAAGAAGAAGAAGATGGAGAAGAAGAAGATGATGTGGCACAAGTGGGCTCAAGGAGGATCAAAGTGCTCTGATACCATGTTGGTAAACTGAAAGGAAAGCATGGAGTGAACACAAACTGAGAATTCTTGCTTATGGAATGAAGAAAGGTGAGGTTCTTAAGTAGGCACCTCTTACATGATCACTGACATCACTGATGACCTCTGAGCTCCATAATCATCTCCTCAATCTACTCCTAGATTTGTTGTACTAATCCATGGTGCTTTACCGCTTGAGTTGTTTGTAGCGCAATTAATCACAACAATGTTGTATTTTTTAAAAGAAAAATGCCATAAAAATTTCATGCTGCAAAACACACAAAAAAAAATGGCATTTGTAGCATTAATCCAAGCATTTCCTACAAGCAATCTCCATCCCTCCCTTTCCTGCTTACTCTTTTGGCCACCTCCACCCTCTTGTTGCCCTTCAAGACTGCCTCTTGCCTCCTCGCCTCCTTGCTTCCTCACCTCCTCACCTCCTTGCTTCTTTGCCTTCTCACCTCCTTGCATCATGCTTGTTGCTGGCAATTCCAAGGCTGGCCCTCCCCTCATTCGCCAGCTCCTCTACTCCTCACGTCATCCTTCTCCTCATTTTGGTGTCTCCAATGAATAGCTTGGGGGTCTTGTTTTTGGAGGGGGGAAGCATAAGAATGGCAACACCTTAATGCGCTGTCATTTTTCGTGCTTTTGCCACCCAAAAATAAGGCCTGCACATCCCTTGCTTAAGCTTGAATGAGCCTCTTGATTTTGGGCGTGTTAAGCCATTTTTGACCATCATACCCCCAAAATCAAGAGGCTCATTCAAGCTTAAGCAAGGGCTTTGCAAGCATTGCAAGTCCAGTAAATGAAATCAATCAGATTAGGAATTGGCAAACTCAATTTGGGAATGGTCAGAAATACTTTGCCTTTGAATAATGCCTTGGATCATGGGATGGGGTCCCGTGAACTTGCTGCATGTGATGACGAATGGTTCTGCCCTCGACTAAAGGTGATGTGTGTAGTAGTAAAAGGATAGCCCTCATGGAATCTCTAAGGGGTCTTGATTTTGGCCATGATTTGCACATTCTAGCACTTGAGCCATACATCAATTTCCAACACTTGAGGCATATAGTGGCTTTGCCCACGCAATGTTTCCAGCTGCAATCCAAGCATCAAGCAATCTCATATTCTGTATCCAGAGACATCATGAGGGGTAGAGCCTCTTTTTGGTAGTCTCACTAGCAATATGTATTGAAAAAAAATGTATTCAATTATTATATTCTTCCTTGCTATATGAATGCTCTTAATGCATCCAAATTGTAGAACTACTTCAATACTACTTCTTAGTTATATTGTATAATAACCTCCATATGTATGCTCGTGAGACAACAAAAAGAGACCTGGCAACCCAAAAATGATAGCGCATTGATGCGCTGCCATTTTTGGGCTACCAGGCCTCTTTTTTAATGTCTCCTGAACATAAGAACAAGCACTTGTGTTCCTTACCTTTCTTTCCAATGGGGGTCTTGATTTTGGGGGTGTATGCCAAAAATTGATAAACAACATTATTTGATGCATATAGCTTTATTAAATCGATAAAATAGGCATGAAAACATCTAAATTGGCTCTTGCCATTTGATTTGATGTATGACATGACCCCATTTGGATTTGTAATTCCAAAGATACGGGGTCTTACTTTTAGGGCTTGAATGCCTGAAATAGGCAGCGCGTCAATGCGCTGCCTATTTCATACATTTAGGCCTCAAAAGTAGGACCCCATGTAGGACCAAATGAGGTCCTACTTTTGAGGCCTAAATGCATGAAATAGGTAGCACATTGACAAGCTACCTATTTTAGGAATTCAGGCCCTAAAAGTAGGACCCCGTATCTTTGGCCTTACAAATCCCAATGGGATCATGTCCTATATCAAATCGAACGGCAAGAGCCAATTTAGATGGTTTTCATGCCTATTTTCTCCATCAATCAAAATTGTATGCATAAATATATACATCAAGATATGCATCAATATATGCATCAATATATACACATGTATATATGTATATATATATATATATATATATATATATATACATACATACATACATGTGTGTGTGTATACACACAAACACACACACACACACACACACACACACATATATATATACACATATAGATATATATGTATGTATATACATACATATATACATACTTACATACATACATCAAAATGGGGGTCTTGATTTTGGGGGGGGGTATGCCAAAAATTGATAAACAACATTATTTGATGAATATAGTTTTAGTTGATGGAGAAAATGGACATGAAAACCATCTAAATTGGATCTTGCCATTCGATTTGATATATGACATAACCCCACTCGGATATACAAGTCCAAAGATACAGGGTGCTACTTTTAGGGTCTGAATGCCTAAAATAGGCGGCGCGTTAACGCACTGCCTATTTCATGCATTTAGGCCTCAAAAGTAGGACCCCATTGGCAACACAATGGGGTCCTACTTTTGAGGCCTAAATGCATGAAATAGGCAGCGTGTTAACACGCTGCCTATTTCAGGCATTCAGGCCCTAAAAGTAGGACCCCGTATCTTTGGACTTACAAATCTAAATGGGGTCATGTCATATATCAAATCAAACGACAAGAGCCAATTTAGATGATTTTCATGTCCATTTTCTCCATATATCAAAATTGTATGCATCAATATATACATATATGCATCAACATATACATACATACATACATACATACATATATATATATATATATATATATATATATATATATATATATATATATATATGTATGTATGTATGTATGTATGTATGTACATGCATATATATACATACATACATACATACAAACATCAAAAGTAAGACCCCATTGGTTTCCCATGTCATGCATTTTGTTGTCTCATGAGCATAAGAACAAGCACTTGTGTTCTTTACCTTTCTTTGCAATGGGGGTCTTGATTTTGGGGGGGTATGCCAAAAATTGATCAATAACATTATTTGATGAATATAGTTTTAGTTGATGGAGAAAATGGACATGAAAACCATCTAAAGTGGATCTTGCCATTCGATTTGATATATGACATGACCCCATTTGGATTTGTAAGTCCAAAGATACGGGGTCCTACTTTTAGGGCCTGACGCTACCTATTTCATGCATTTAGGCCTCAAAAGTAGGACCCCATTGGTTGCCAATGGGGTCCTACTTTTGAGGCCTAAATGCATGAAATAGGTAGCGCGTTAACGCGCTGCCTATTTCAGGCATTCAGGCCCTAAAAGTAGGACCCCGTATCTTTGGACTTACAAATCCAAATGGGGTCATGTCATATATCAGATCGAATGGCAAGATCCACTTTAGATGGTTTTCATGTCCATTTTCTCCATATATCAAAATTGTATGCATCAATATATACATATATGCATCAACATATACATACATATATATATATATATATATATATATATATATGTATGTATGTATGTATGTATGTATGTATGTATGTATGTACATGCATATATATACATACATACATACATACAAACATCAAAAGTAAGACCCCATTGGTTTCCCATGTCATGCATTTTGTTGTCTCATGAGCATAAGAACAAGCACTTGTGTTCTTTACCTTTCTTTGCAATGGGGGTCTTGATTTTGGGGGGGTATGCCAAAAATTGATCAATAACATTATTTGATGAATATAGTTTTAGTTGATGGAGAAAATGGACATGCAAACCATCTAAATTGGATCTTGCCATTCGATTTGATATATGACATGACCCCATTTGGATATGCAAGTCCAAAGATACGGGGTACTACTTTTAGGGCCTGAATGCCTAAAATAGGCAGCGCGTTAACGCGCTGTCTATTTCATGCATTTAGGCCTCAAAACTAGGACCCCTTTGTGTTGCCAATGGGGTCCTACTTTGGAGGCCTAAATGCATGAAATAGGTAGCACGTTAATGCGCTCCCTATTTTAGGCATTCAGGCCCTAAAAGTAGGACCCCATATCTTTGGACTTACAAATCCAAATGGGATCATGTCATATATCAAATCGAACGACAAGAGCCAATTTAGATGGTTTTTATGTCCATTTTCTCCATATATCAAAATTGTATGCATCAATATATACATATATGCATCAACATATACATATACATATACATATATATATATATATATATATATATACATACATACTTTTAGCTGGAAAAGTTATCGAGACCAGAGGCTAGAGGCTAAGTATGGCGACGCTCAAAGGCCATAGAGAAAAGGAGATCATGAGGGCGAAGGGATGTCATAGGGGTGAAAAAGGAATTAGAAGTGGAGGGAAGGAAAAGGGAGACTATGACACTAGGAGAAAAGGAGAGGGGGAAGAGAAGCATGTACATAATAGGAGGAGGAATGTTGAGATGTAGACATCAAGGGAAGAGAACCATACTTTATTTGAAAGAAGGGATGAGAGGGAAATATCAAAATACTAGCTAGGTGGCTTTACAAGAATGAGCGTGTCTCATCAAGGAATAGCCCCTTCCTTTTATAGCCAAGAGAGGGGGTCTCTCCTCATTAATGTATCCTCCCACATGCATGGTGTGTGTGGAAAAGTCTCCCATGTGGGCTAGGCGGTTACGCACTCTCAATTGTGTGCGACAACCCTTTGCCTCAATTTTCCACATAAATCAAGCCCCATATCTCAAGTCTATGATACTCCCTTGGTCTCTTTCCAATTTTATAATATGTTCAAATCTCTAGGAGGACAAGTGGAGGGTTGGCACAAGGAATCTTGCCACCTCATCCTACTTTCCCCATTATTTAACTAGCTCTCTTGGTCCTTCTATACCTCCCCCACATGGGCCTATCCCATATGGAGGGAATAACTCAATATAATATCTATCTCCACCTATTTTATATTGCTTCTCCCATGGACTTTGAGCCATATCTCACTAAATGCAGCCTAGGTGGAGGGGTGGCACATGGAGGAGCCATGCCACCTTGCATTTTATAATATTACTATCATGGATTATGTACAACACACCTTATGGGTCCTCTTACATGGAAGGGTGGCACATGGTCATGCCCTGCCACCTCAACCTTGGGCCCTATGCACACCATATTTTATTATACTATTGTCACATATACAAACACACATACATATTAATGCCTTTTTCCTTAGACAATTTTATCCATAACAGTTCCCCCCCCCAGGCAGGGAATGCACAGCATTTCCATGCCTGGGACCATCACGCACAAAGAAAGGCTTGAGGTAACGCTTGTTGATCACCTTCTTGCCATATGGTTCATGCAGCTCCTGAACTTGTACAGACCCATTGCTACGTTCTTTGATGACTTTGTATGGACTAGCCCACAGTGGCAGAAACTTCTTATCCATTTGGTGGTCCAATCTATTATCAAAGCATAGCACAACATCCCCCTCAGCAAAGTGTCTTCCCCATCCCTTGCGAATCTTAGCATCCAATCGGGCCTTTTGTCGATTCTTTTGGATCTCTGTTTGGTGTAGTGCAAGGCGTCGGGTCTCATCTAACTTCTCAAGTTGTACCAATCTGGCCTCTACATGTTCATCTTCTGTCATCCTCTGTTCCTGTGCCAATCTCAAGGCCGGAATCTCTATCTCTAGTGGTAAAACTACCTCAGTACCATACACCAACTCAAAAGGAGTGTGACCTGTAGATGTTTTATGAGTGATGTTGTAAGCCCACACTACTTCAGTGACTTTCTGATCCCATTGGCTCCTGTTCCCTGCGGCCATCTTTCCCATGGTTTTATAAAGGAGGCCATTGGTCCGCTCTGTTTGACCCATGGATGCTGGATAATAGATGCTAGAAGTGTGATGATCAATACCCATGCGATCCATGAGTAACTCCACTGCTTCATTTAAGAATGGACTCCCATGGTCAGAGACTATCTCCATGGGTGTCCCAAACCTTGTGCAGATACGTTCAAATATGAAATTTGAAACTGCCTTGCCATTTGCAGCAGAGAGGGCGATAGCTTCAGCCCACTTAGTGACATACTGAGTGGCTACCAAAAGATACTTCTTTTTGCGGGCAGTCATGGGCAAGGGCCCGACAAAATCTATTCCCCACTTCTGAAACGGATGGATGGACATCACTAGGTGATGTTGCCCGGGACGCAAATCCTTCCTACCGAAGAATTGACATGGTTCACAGGTTTTGCAATACAAAGTGACATCCTTGAACAAGGTCGGCCAATAGTACCCAGCATGTAAAATCTTCTTAGCTGTATAGTCACTGGCATAGTGGCCTCCACAAAATCCATCATGATAATGCTTCAATACCTTAGGCACTTCATCTGCATCAATGGCTCGTCTGAGTACCCCATCCATGCCTTAACGATACAACACCCCATCAAGGAGGGTGTAGCGCCTACTATCTCTGCGGATCTTCTTTCTCTCATAGCTAGTACTTTCTGAAGGAAAGGAGAAAGCAGTCAAAAACTTGTAGATACCACCATACCAAGGATCCCCAACTTCTATGGCTGCTACAAGGGTTACATCAAGGCACTTCTCTAAATCAATCAAAGCATTCTTCAAGTTGGAACAACCCCCTTTTACAATTTTGAAAGAAAAATCATATTCTTGTAGAACTGCCAACCATTTGGCCAACCGGCCCATGGGATTTGGTGATTGAAGAACCTGCTTTGCAAGACCAGTGCCAGTGAGTATAAAGAAGGACGTCCCAGCCACATAATGCTTAAATTTCTCAATGCAAAACACCAAAGTCAATGCATGCTTGTCAGCCTCTGAATAGCGTCGCTCAGTGTCGAGCAATTGTCGAGAAGCAAATCGAACAGGATACATGAACCGATCCTCCCCTTGCTGGAGAAGAATACCTGCCAGAGTGTGCTCACCAAACCCAGGATTGATATAGAAGGTCTTTGACTAGTCTGGATTGCGCAGAATGGGTTCTGAAGCCAGAGCATTCTTGATTTGTGCAAATCCATGATCACAATCCTCATCCCAAGAGAAATCAACCCCATCTTTTAATAGCATAGTCATGGGCCGTGTCAAAGCAACATATTGATCAATGAAGCGGCGATAGTATCCTGCTAGATTGACAAATGAGCGTACATGACGTTTGGTTGTAGGTGCGGAGAGCTTGAGGATGGCTTCTACCTTCTCGGGGTCAGGCTTGATGCCCTCGGATGAGACAACATGTCCCAATAACCTCCCTTGAGTGGCTCCAATGGTGCATTTCTCAGGGTTGAGACTGCCATTTGCATCATTGACCCTTTGGAAGGCCAATCTAACCTTCATGATGTGCTCCTTACGTGACGAGAATATACAGAAATCATCTAAAAACACCTCCAAGAAATCCCCCAAATAAGGAGCAAACACCATCTGCATAAATCTTTGAAAGGTAGCAGGAGCATTGGTGAGGCCAAATGGCATTACTTTGAATGCAAATGTCCCCCAGGGCGTGGCAAATGTGGTTTTAAGCACATCTTCCTTGGCAATTCTGATTTGATAAAACCCAGAGTAACCATCACAGAAAGTATACATCTCATGACCACTTACCTTCTCAAGAATGAGGTCTTGAAAGGGCAGAGGATGATGATCCCTCTTGGTGGCAACATTGAGCTTCTTATAGTCGATGCAAACCCGCCACTTGTTGTTTTTCTTTGGGATGACTACCACTAGTGAAACCCATTCAGTATTGTGAACTGGAACAATAAACCCCGCCTCTACAAGCTTCTGCAACTCTGAGCGCAAAGCATCGGTCTGTAAGGGCCCTAATCTCCGATACTTCTGAGCCACAGGCTTCACATCAGGCTTCAGCTCTATCTTGTGCTCTATGGCAGTCACATGGCGAAGGTGGTGGTAGCTAGTTGCAAAGAGGTCAGGGAAATCTTTGAACATTTCAAGAAACTCATCTTTCTCCCTTGGAGTGAGATCTGGAGAAAGCATTGATTCGAGCTGTTGAGGACTAGCTGTTATCTTTTCTGCAGGTGGCAGGGTCGAAGACACCCCCATCATGTAAACTTCATCCTCTGAGAATTCCTCCCCCCCGTCTGATTCTTCCATGGACTCAGACACTGAGGATGAGAGAGTATCACTGTCATGCTCCTCTTCTTCTTCCGGTTCCATGGCACCAGGTTGCACTGGGATCTTCTCCTTGGAAGCACCAAAAGACATGTGTCATGTCTTCCAATAGCTGACTGCATCACTTTTTCTCAACCATGGTCTCCCGAGTATGGCTGGGTAACTTCTGCCTGTATCTTCAATGTCCACTACATAGAAATTGACAGTGGTGGTCAACCCATTGACAGTGATGGGCAAATCCTCAATGACTCCCATGGTGGCGAGTCGTCGACCATCTGCTACCTTGATTCGAGTGGAGGAACGCCTTGTACATTTCAAATTCAATTTCTTCATGATTCGGGGCACCATGATATTACATGCAGCTCCCCCATCAACACACACATTTTTGACACGGCAATTATCTATGATGACATCTACTGTATGCGGGTGCCGATCAATTTCTTCAGAGATAGAAGATACCTCTCGTACCTTTTCATTTTTCTTGCTCTTCCTTGTTGAGAGACCTTGCTGCAGCTCACGTCTCACCTTAGGGCTTAATGCTATTAGTTGAGGGAGTGTGATGCTCAAAGACCGATGAGCAAGGTCCTGAACGACCGAATAGTCCTCTTGCCCTGAGCCGATGGGAAAGTCCGAGGGTGACCACTTACTCCTGCGAGATCTTTTAGTCTTCTCGGTTGGTGGGTCTGCCATCTCAGCATCTGAGGGCTCTGAGAAGGACACCTTCCTGGGGCGGCCCGGTCCACGGTGTGGAGAGGGGTCCGACGTGGCACGACTTCTTTTCCCGAGATCAAGGATCTCTACATCAGAATCCTCAGTGCCCGACTCACTTAGAAGATTCACCCTTGGAATATTGGGGCATTCTGTGCGATAATGACCCTTCTGGTGGCACTCGTAGCATACAACATTAGCACGGTCTCTTGGAGGGCGGTTGGCTTGATTTCTGATGCCCACCATCTCAAGCCGAAGTCATTCAGGGCCTTGGCTAGGTCATTGACTCCAGGTTCTGTTGCAGGGGGGGCCTCTTTAGTAGGAGGGGCCATGGGAGTAGAGAGGAGGGGGGCTCGTGGGCGAGGCTGGGGAAATCTTTGAGGCGGAGGGTGAGGATATCCACCTTGTTGAGGGTAAGCATCTAAGGGAGGACCATACATTTGAGGTGGAGGCAGTGGATACATCCTTGATGAGGGGTGGGGGTATGCCCCTGAGTTAGACCCCCCAGGTTGTTGTTGCAGGAATTGAGGGGGTTGCGGAGGGACAATCATCTTCTTTGAAGTGGGGTCAGACTGAACTTTATCAAACTTTTGAGCAATCTCATGTGCTAGCACCATAGTTTCTGGATTCTCCCATTTAAGCTTGAGGCGGAATTCATCACTCGCTCCTGCTACAAGGTAGCCCAACACATGCTAAGTCATTCCAGCTCGAAACCTGGCATTGTCCTCCTGTGTGGCAATCAAACGGTCCAGGAGCACGGCCGCTCGATCCACATATCGACATGCCGTCTCACCTTCTGACTGCTTCAAGTTTGCCACCTGCAGGTACACATTCTCCGGCTCCTCTTCTTTGCCGAAATACTCAATCATTGCTGCTGTCAACCTTGGCCAGCTTTGGCGAATGTCTTCGGTTTGCTTCTCATACCACACTTGAGCCAAACCCTCTAGAAATGTGGGAAGAACCAATAGCCATCTGTCTTCAGTAAGAAAGTTGAGAGAAACACAACGGCGCTTGAAGGCCACGAGATACTCATTTGGATTTTCTTCTACCCGTCCACAAAACATGGGAATGTCAGCCATGCTTGGAAGATGGAAAAGAGGGGCTTATCTATGGACGAACAATAGTAAGAGGAAGCTTGAACTGAAAATCGGGTGAAGATACATCCAAAAAGCACACATAGGCGGGGTAGGGTGTGACTGGTGTAGTGTGAAATATTACACGAGAAGAATCTTCAGCATAGAATAGCACATAGACAATCTTAAAAGGACCAACCCTCATGATATCACCTCGATCATTACAAGCGAGGGTTAGAGGCGCGGCGTTGCATGAGGTTGTTCATCAAGGCAAACAAGAATGCCATGACAAATGTCAACAGTTGGAGAGCTTGCACATCACCTTCAGCTTCTTCCAGTTCTTGCAGTCGCCATGCTATTTCTTCAAGGGTGTGCGGTCTGGCATCCTTCTTTTGAGCAATGTCCTTGAGAACCCTCCTGATGATCTTCCGAAGTCGGTGAACTCGTATCAAGTATGCCCAACACTTAGTTTCATGATGACCACAACCTTTGCATTCCTTACAAATGATCACCCTCCTTCGTGGCTTGCGGCTTTGTTGGGGTGGTGCTTCGACTCGCGTCATGCGTGATTGAAGTACAAGCTTCACGTGCCAAGAAATCAGCAGCAAGATTTCGAGCTCGAGGGATATGCTGAATTTTTACCTCTTCAAATTGGTTGCAAAGTTCCAAGGCTTGTTGATGTCGTGGAACCAAGCCTTTGCTCCGCACCTTCCACCTTCCACTAACTTGTTCACACACTAGTTGAGAATCTTCTTGCACCTCCAATTGCTTGGCTTGATGTTCTTGTGCCTTTTGTAGCCCAAAAATGAGCGTCGAGTACTCAGCTTGATTGCAAGTACTTGCAGGTGAAGACTTGCTGTAACAATACTCTTCACCACCTGGTGAAGTGAGCTTCACACCCACGCCAGCCGCCTTGATCAAAGGTTTGTAAGCTCCATCAAATTGAAGAATCCAAGATGTCATCACACCAAAACTAAAATTCGGACATCCCAAGTTTCTCAGTAGTCCAAGATAGGTAGGAGGAGAGGGTGGGGAGAATTCAACACTTGAGCCAAACGTTCAGCACCAAATAAACTTGCAATCCTTTGTTGATAGTTTATCTTTAGCCCAAAAAGAATTACAATTTGAAGCTCAAAATGAGGCACAAAAGGCTGATTAAGTACAAATGGATTCCTTGGTCGAAACATTACCAACCATAGCCGAGGCCTAGAAACCTTTGTAATGAGATTGTGAATAAACCATTCAGGATGAGCTTTTCCACAGGAATCAACAAGCAAATGTGCCAAATCTCCCCCCAAGCTTGGGGAGCATCCCACCCTTCGATGAAGGACACCGTTTTAATTACCTCTGAAGCAGCAAGCAGTTCGATCACCGCACAATGAGTAGAAGTAAAATCAAAATCCTCCCAGCGTATCAGTAGTTCTTCACCATGAATCATCCACGGTGTATCATTCCACCTGTCATCTCCTTCAATAATGCACTGGACAATCAGCCGTTGAAGGTCGACATGAAGATCAAGGAAGACATCTCGTGCATTGGTAGCTGTAAGGTGCGGAGGAACAGGCACCAACTCCTTAAACGCATCGAGAAGTGACATAAATGTCCACCCTTCTCGTGTGGCGTGCGTCCGTGAAGTGAGCTTGGAGAAGTTCTGAATCGGCGATCTAGCAAGAGATGTGGATAGAGCACATAAAATGAAGTATTTTTTCTTTTTACAGCAAGAGCAAACTCCCTATGGTCAGAGAGTTACAGTTCCCGCGATTTCAATATATGAACAAAAATCATTACATTTTTACCACTTCCAACTTGTTGGCCCAATGATAAGACTTTCTTTTGTGAAGGGGGAGGTCTTGGGTTCCAATCCTACTCTTTAATAAAAAGAGAGGAGAGGAGAGGAGAAGGAGAAGAGAAAGAGAAGGAGAGGAAGAAGAGAGAGGGGGGCGCGGGATCTGCTGTTACAGTT
Source organism: Dipteris shenzhenensis (assembly GCF_047967505.1). Classification (NCBI taxonomy): domain Eukaryota; kingdom Viridiplantae; phylum Streptophyta; class Polypodiopsida; order Gleicheniales; family Dipteridaceae; genus Dipteris; species Dipteris shenzhenensis. The sequence goes on from NC_141612.1 coordinate 25,531,659, forward strand.
TTACAGGGCAAACTATCTGCAACCAGAAGTCGCAGCAGTTCAGAGAACTGTCGTGCGGGTGAACGCAGAAAACTATCCGCGACCAGAAGTCGCAGCAGTCCATAGAACTGTCGCGCGGGTGAACGCAGAAAACTGTCCACGACCAGAATTCGCAGCAGTCCAGAGAATTGTCGCGTGGGCGAACGCAGAAAATTGTCGCACAGGAGACGCACGAATCGAATGCATGCACAGTTGCCTAGAAAGAGCACAAATGGTATAGTTTTGTAGATGTAACCCGTACGAGTAGAAGATTCGCCACTAGCCGTGATCCCAGCAGCCACACCAAAACTTTTAGCTGGAAAGTTATCGAGACCAGAGGCTAGAGGCTAAGTATGGCGACGCTCAAAGGCCATAGAGAAAAGGAGATCATGAGGGCGAAGGGATGTCATAGGGGTGAAAAAGGAATTAGAAGTGGAGGGAAGGAAAAGGGAGACTATGACACTAGGAGAAAAGGAGAGGGGGAAGAGAAGCATGTACATAATAGGAGGAGGAATGTTGAGATGTAGACATCAAGGGAAGAGAACCATACTTTATTTGAAAGAAGGGATGAGAAGGAAATATCAAAATACTAGCTAGGTGGCTTTACAAGAATGAGCGTGTCTCATCAAGGAATAGCCCCTTCCTTTTATAGCCAAGAGAGGGGGTCTCTCCTCATTAATGTATCCTCCCACATGCATGGTGTGTGTGGAAAAGTCTCCCATGTGGGCTAGGTGGTTACGCACTCTCAATTGTGTGCGACAACCCTTTGCCTCAATTTTCCACATAAATCAAGCCCCATATCTCAAGTCTATGATACTCCCTTGGTCTCTTTCCAATTTTATAATATGTTCAAATCTCTAGGAGGACAAGTGGAGGGTTGGCACAAGGAATCTTGCCACCTCATCCTACTTTCCCCATTATTTAACTAGCTCTCTTGGTCCTTCTATACCTCCCCCACATGGGCCTATCCCATATGGAGGGAATAACTCAATATAATATCTATCTCCACCTATTTTATATTGCTTCTCCCATGGACTTTGAGCCATATCTCACTAAATGCAGCCTAGGTGGAGGGGTGGCACATGGAGGAGCCATGCCACCTTGCATTTTATAATATTACTATGATGGATTATGTACAACACACCTTATGGGTCCTCTTACATGGAAGGGTGGCACATGGTCATGCCCTGCCACCTCAACCTTGGGCCCTATGCACACCATATTTTATTATACTATTGCCACATATACAAACACACATACATATTAATGCCTTTTTCCTTAGACAATTTTATCCATAACAATACACACACACACACACACACACACACACACATATATACACATATAGATATATATGTATGTATATACATACATATATACATAATTACATACATACAGCAAAATTAGGACCCCATTGGTTGCCTATTTCATGCATTTTGTTGTCTCATGAGCATAAGAACAAGCACTTGTGTTCTTTACCTTTCTTTGCAATGGGGGTCTTGATTTTCGGGGGGTATGCCAAAAATTGATCAACAACATTATTTGATGAATATAGTTTTGGTTGATGGAGAAAATGGACATGAAAACCATCTAAATTGGATCTTTCCGTTCGATTTGATATATGACATTACCCCATTTGGATATGCAAGTCCAAAGATACGAGGTACTACTTTTAGGGCCTGAATGCCTAAAATAGGCAGTGCGTTAACGCGCTGTCTATTTCATGCATTTAGGCCTCAAAACTAGGACCCCATTGTGTTGCCAATGGGGTCCTACTTTTGAGGCCTAAATGCATGAAATAGGCAGCGTGTTAACGCGCTACCTATTTTAGGCATTCAGGCCCTAAAAGTAGGACCCCATATCTTTGGACTTACAAATCCAAATAGGATCATGTCATATATCAAATCGAATGACAAGAACCAATTTAGATGGTTTTCATGTCCATTTTCTCCATATATCAAAATTGTATGCATCAATATATACATCAATATATACATATATGCATCAACATATACATATACACATATATATACATACATACATACATACATACATACATACATACACACACACACACATACATACATACATACATACATACATATATATATATATATATATATATACACACACACATATATATATATGTATGCATGTATGTATGTACATACATATATACATACATACATACAAACATCAAAAGTAAGACCCCATTGGTTGCCTATGTCATGCATTTTTTGTTTCATGAGCATAAGAACAAGCACTTGTGTTCCTTACCTTTCTTTGCAATGGGGGTCTTGATTTTGGTGGGGTATGCCAAAAATTGATCAACAACATTATTTGATGCATATAGTTTTAGTAGTTTTAGTACACATACATACATACATGTGTGTGTGTGTACATACATACATGGATGCATGCATGCATGCATACATACATACATACATACATACATACATATTGATGCATATAGTTTTACTAGATGGGGAAAATAGGCCCCACTCCGATTTTTGTGGAGAGACACAACTAGACAAATAGAGCAAGTCCAAGGGGTTGCTAGGGACACCCCCCCGGCAAATGGAGATGCCCGGTATGCAATTTTAGCACCAATTTTGGGATGTAAGCTACATAGTCATGTCGAAAAAAAGTTGTCAATTCTTGCATTAAATGTAGGGTGGTGAATATATCCTATTCCGTCATGGGGCTGGAGAAGACGGAGGCAAAAAATTGAACCTCCAAAAAGACTTCTTTTATCAGTCTATGGGGACCGGCTCTTACTAGTGTTGAGAGTGGACAAGACAGCTACCGTTGGTGTGATATGGGAATCTCCCAGTCTGCAATTTTAGCACCAAGTTTGAGATGTAAACTACATAGTCAAGTCCAAAAAAGTTGTGTCAATTCTTGCATTAAATGTAGGGTGATGAATATATCCTATTTTATCATGGGGCCTGTAGAAGACGGAGGGAAAAAATTGAACCTCCAAAAAGACTTCTTTTACTGGTCTATGGGGCCTAGCTCTTACTAGCATTGAGAGTGGACAAGATAGCTACCACTGGTGTGATATGGGAATCTCCAAGTCTCAAGTTTTGGGGTACATGAAATTAGATCATGCTAACGGTAACTCTAAGAGGTTCCAAAGGCAGGCAACATTCTTCATCATGGCTAACTCAAATGCAAGGCAGTGAAAATGCTAGGAGACTTGCTAGGTAGCATTGATTTTGGGAAGGGATATGATGATACTTTGTTGTGTTATGTAGGATATTAATTTCCATTAAATTTGGGACATGTTAGATATAACTTCATAAAATCTTAAGTCATGAAATTAATACATTACAAGTTCAAGCATAAATAATAGTCGTGAAGTTAATGCATTAAATATTCAAGCCTAAAGAAGAATTAATCAAGACCTAATGCACCGTACCAGAGACTTTGGCCTTACCCTCATTCCATAGATTTGCCAACATAAGGCCAAAATTTTCATTCTTAAGAATATGTGGAAAGACCTTACATTTGGCCCACTTTTGGTGAAAAATTTTCATTCTAAAGAATAGGTGGAGTGAAATTGTGTTTGATAAATACAAATCAATGCTCAAGTTTGGACATAAATAAAGGTATCCTTTTGAAGATATTGGAACACATGAGAGAAATAATATTGAAGATACATGAATTTTTAGACATACTATTAAAGACAAATGAACATATAATGGATGAAATCCTATTGATGATACATGAATTTTCAATAGAACTGTTATTCAAAGATTTGATGGATTGAATGTAGCTTTAATACATTATCCCTTTTACAAGGGTGTTTGATTTTGAGGCTTGAAACATAAGAATGAATCTGTGTTGAAGCCTAGTGGTTTGTTAAGGATATGTGAAACTTAAAGTAAAAGTACTTACAATGGAAGGGATTATATCAAGATCCTATTAAGGACATGTGAACATATAGTAGAATAATTCTACATAAAATCAATGGATCAAACTTAATGGCTCAAAAGCAAAAAAGGATGATAGTGCAACCTAGGGGCTACTCTATGGCACTATGGCAGTAATCTTTGTAGTTACTATCAAAGGTAGTGTAACTTTTTTGTCAAGGAAAGAGACGCGAACCACTCCACATGACCTAGATCTGTATGACCTAGGTTGCACCGACTTGTTTCTTTCATGGATAAAAAGTGACCCTTAGGTGATGCTATAGCACTTTCTTTTTTGGTCCATTATTATAGCACAATTGGGACCTTTTGACCTAATACTAGCTACCCATCAAATATTTGTTGTAGATGTTAGGGGTAATTACCAAACTACTAGTGGTAGTTTTATCACCACCATTAGTAATTTTATTTGAGTGTTCCTTAATGGTAGTTCTCCTACTACTACATACAATATTACCAATAGTAGTCCTAATCCCAATGATAGTACACATAATATTATTACGACCATCCAACTTTAATCATCATTATATCTATGAATGCATATATATAGGTCTATCTATATCTATACCTATTTATTCCTCATCCAATATGTTTGCATTTATTTTTGGTGCTTTGCTTACTTTGAAACTAAAGATAATGTGATTTCATTATTGTTTGCATTCTTGTCAAACATGAGGAGCTGGAATGCATAAGAGTTGGGAGGCACATTATAATTTTTGTGCAGATTTGAGCCATTGAATAGCCTATTGATTCTGATTGTTTTCTTTCTTATTAAATCCTTAATTTGGTTATTTCACACCGAACATCGCCATATCAATTCATATTTTTTTTGTTCTAGTAATGTCCTATCGCAGCATAGTCTAGGGTTGATCATACAAGATAAATGCGTGCTCACATTTAATATATTTTTGAGAGTCAGAGGATAGTGGATGTAGACTACAAAATCATCACTTTGAATAAATTTGGCAAGATTCTTCTGATAGAAGTAATAATTTCTATTGCACTAATGATGAAAGAAAATATCAAAAGGTTGACACAAGGCTCAAAATCACACTGGTGCTACTAGGCTTAATAGTCGTAGGCTAGTAGTAGTACTAGTGTATTTACTAAGTAATGTGCGTGCCTCTCCTCATTAAAATTCATAGTCTTCAAAAATATATAATACATAAGTCAAAATATTCTAATTAGTTTTATCATCCTAATGTTGAAACTGACTTAAATTCATAGTCTTCAAAAAGGTATAATACATAAGTCAAAATATTCCAATTAGTTTTATTGTCCTCATGTTGAAACTGACTTTCTCTTCCTTTGTCTCCTACGAGCTTCAAACCTTTAATCCATTAATCTCTCAAATAGTAAGAATGGTCTTGTATTAAGAGGCGATGATATCTAAAGTGATCTACAAATACTAAGAATGGTCTTATATTAAGAGGTGATGATATCTCAAGTGTTATACAAACCGTAAGAATGGTTTTGTATTAAAAGGTGATGATATCTCAAGTGTTCTACAAATAGTAAGAATGGTTCAAGTGTTCTACAAAAGTATTAGGTACCTCTTAGTGGCTAAAGGGAAGGAGTGATGATATCTCAAGTGTTCTACAAATAGTAAGAATGGTCTTGTATTAAGAGGTGATGATATCTCAAGTGTTCTACAAATAGTAATAATGGTTTTGTATAAGGAGGTGATGATATCTCAAGTGTTCTATAAAACTATTAGATACCTCTTAGTGGTTGAAGGGAAGGGGTTGGAAGTATGGGCAAAATCTCTAGGAACTACAGGATGGTTGCAAGAACAATTTTGAATGTCATAAATGACACTTGGGTTTTTCAACATATGGGTGAACTATTTTTAAACATTTTCTTTCATGGTTGATAACACTTTTAATAAGAAGAACCATTTTGAATGTTATAAGTGTTGATGCAATCCCATGCTATGAAGTCTACAGACAGTTTTTTTTCCCCGCATATGGGTGAAGTGATGTTTACATTACTAAGTTCAACATATCAAGCAACACATTTGTTTTGATTATTGAAGGAGTTTGATAATAAGACCCATTTCAAATGCAAAAGATTTGTTGTATCAGTAATGGAATCCGCTTTGGAGTGGAAATTCGGTTTCTTTCAAACCCACATATTATTATTGCATAATGTGAGTGTGGCTCCAATTGGAAGTTAAGGTAGACTATAATTCGCAATATTGGTATAGTTACACATAGTAACATAAGTTATATTTTCGAGAATCTTCCCAAATGGTGGTTTCCACAAAGCTATGTTGAGTACCTCGATAAGGAAATTGTAGAAAAGCTCGCTCGCTTTTCCTCGCTCGCTCTATCGACTGCCTCCAGGTAGCACAGCCAGAAGTGCAAGAGTGCATTGTCTCAGATTGAGACGCCCTTCGCGGTGTGGCGCGTTATTTTTCTGATTCGAGGCCTTTTTGAGGCCCTTTTTGAAGGCGGAAGTTCTTCGCAGGCACTCTTAAAAAGGCCCTGTTTTTGCTGTGTGACCACTGCTCGGCTGGTCGGTGAAAAGTTGCCACAGAAATTGCATCGTATGCCTGTGTGCAGAGATATTGGGAGTTGGAGAATCATGCTTGTTGCCTGTTGATGCAAAATTGTCACTAGGAAGTGACTGTGTGGTCAAATACCACTTTCGTCAGTTTTGCAGATCTGCCCGTGTGAGGCAAAAGCTATGTTTTTTGCTGTGACAGAATATTTTGCAGTGTTCTGTAATGGCGTCTGATTCTCTTTCACAGATTGTCACTGAAAAGCTTGACAAGAACAACTTCCAGGCATGGAAGTTTAGAATGACGAATTTCCTTATGGGAAAAGGCTATTAGGAGTTCACTACAGGAAATGAAGAAGAACCAGTTCTTCCTAATGTTCCCAATCAACAGGAAATGCAAGCATTTAAAGGATGGCATGAGAGAGCCAGAAAAGTTATGTACTGGCTGTCTATCAGTATTTCGGATTCTATGATTGTGCATATTCAGGATGCAAGTACGCCAAAGGAGGCATGGGATACTTTGGCAAAAATGTACAGCACAAATACGCAAGCCAGGAAAATGCAGCTCAAACAGGAGTTGCACAATGTGCAGAGAGAAAATTTGAGCATAAATAACTACCACATGAAGGTGAAGAAAATTGCAGATGCACTTGCTTCCATTGGGTCGCTAATGGAAGATGATGATCTAGTTTCTATGACCTTGAATGGTCTAGGAAAGGATTATGCATAGTTCCGGACATCCATTGCCGTCCGTGAAAAATTTCGTGATTTTGAAGAGTTGTTTGCTCTTCTAATTTCAGAAGAGCAGAGAAATGGGGGTGCATCTTCTTCAGGAGGAACTTCGAAAGAAACTGTCTTCTACTTCTACTCAAATGCTGGAAGAGGTAGAGGCAGAGGTAGAGGAGGCCGATCTGCAGGCCGTGGTAGAAATCAGAATATGCAACAAACTCAAGAAAGCCAGTCCTATGGAGGAGGACGTGGTAACTCTAGAGGCAGGGGGAGCCAAAGAGGCCGTGGTGGATGGCAGAGAGGCCAAAATGCAATGACATTATGAATGGAAAATTGCAGCAAGGGAATTATGCATCTTCTAGTAGACACGGTGATGACAGAAATGAGCATCTATTTATGGTGCAGCACATGACCAATTCTGTGACAAGTGCAGAAGAACGAAATGATGTGTGGTATGTTGACTCAGGTGCGTCAAACCACATGACAGGTCATGCAGAGTGGATGCAGGATGCAAGGAAAATGAAAAAACCAGGATTTGTGGAGACTGGTGATGATACTGCACATCATATTGTGTAGATTGGTACAAAGGAATGTGCAGATTGGTAAAATTCCTTTGTCTATGCAGGATGGGAAAAAGAAATACCTGTCTGATGTATTTCATGTCTCGAACATCACCAAGAACCTGGTTTCTATTGGTCAAATGGTTGAGTAGGGCTTGCAGGTCAAATTTAATCCTCATGGATGCTTTGTTGAGGATATGAAAAATAACGGTCGCTTGATAGCAAAAGGAAAGAAGAAAGGCAGGATGTTTACGTTGGATGCGGACATGCTTGAATTGAGTGCAGCAATGTTTGCACATGGGACTGGTGTAGTTGCAGATATTGATATCTGGCATAAACGCATTGGTCATGTTAATATACAACGACTTAAATCAATGCAAGCCCAAAATATTATTGCAAGATTGCCTAAATTCAAGGTTGCAAAAATGCATAAGGTTTGTGAAGCCTGTCAATTTGGAAAACAGGCAAGGAAACCATTTCCTAGGCATGTTCAAGAGAGTAAAAAGCCATTGGAATTAATCCACTTTGATGTGTGGACTACTAAAGTTGCATCTATTGGAGGCTATCACTATTTTGTCACATTTATTAATGACTTCAGTAGAAAACTTTGGGTGTATTTTATGAAAAAGAAAAGTGAAGTATTTGGGCACTTCAAAGCTTTTAAAGCTATGGTTGAAAAAGAAATAGGCCTGCAAATAAAATGCCTAAGGTCAGATGGAGGGGGAGAGTACCTCTCAAATGAGTCTGCAAGGTTCCTGCAGGAGCATGGCATAAAGCAGCAATATTCATGCAGTCATACCCCACAGCAAAATGGACTTGCAGAAAGGAAAAACAGGCATATTGGAGAGGTATCTCGGGCTATGCTAAATGAAAAAGATCTACCAGATTATTATTGGGCTGAAGCAGTTGCTACAACAGTTTACATAATGAACAGGACTCCCACTACAGCAATACATGGCATGACGCCAGAGGAGATGTATACTAGTAGGAAACCAGACATTTCTCATTTGAAAATTTTTTGTTGCATTGCCTATGTTCATGTGCCAGACGAGTTGAGGTCCAAGTTGGATCCAAAAGCTGAGAAGTGCGTCTTAATTGGTTATTCTCTGCAGCAGAAAGGATATAGATGCTATAACCCTTCTTCTCATAAGTTTACAGTGAGTAGAGATGTTTTTGATGAGATGAGTAGCTGGTATAAACCAGTAAATGTGATGATTGATGTAGATGCACAAAATGGTAATGCTGCACAGAATTCACAGCAGCAATCACAAAATATCAGTGGACCTGCAGTGTCCTCTAGCAGTGGTTCACATACTTCGCCATGGATAGGCAGATTGAGATCAGGAGAATCTCCTCAAAGCAATGCAGATAGTGGTACGCAGGTATCACGAAAAGGAAAAGAGAAGGTAGATCAGCCCATGTTTGATGTGAATGCAGGTCACTCTTATGTGGATGGTGAATCCAGTGGCTCAGAACAGAGCATTGATGATGAGTTGGGTATTCCTTCTGTTGTTACACCTGGAGTAAGGAAGACCAGGGATGTTTTGAGAGCACCTGGAAGTGAGCCTATTTTGCGCAGGTCTACCAGAGCTAGGTATCTTGTGGATAGGCTGAAATATGATGGATTTACAGCCATTCACTATGCCTATATGGTCAAAGTGATACAGGAACCAGAACCTACTTCTTTTGAGCAAGCCATGGGAAATGAAAAATCGGAGAAAGCCATGGATGAAGAAATGGATGCCTTGGAAGCAAATGCTACATGGGAATTGGTGCCTTTGCCTAAAGACAAGAATGCAATTGGCTGTAAGTGGGTTTATAAGATCAAGCACAATGCAGATGGTTCTGTGTATAGATACAAGGCAAGATTAGTTGTCAAGGCGTATGCACAAACATATGGCATTGATTATGAAGAAACATTCAGTCCGGTTGCAAGGATGGCAATTGTAAGAGTAGTCATTGCTATGGCTGCATCAAAGGGATGGTCTTTACATCAGATGGATGTAAAGAATGCCTTCTTGCATGGTGATTTGCAAGAAGAGGTCTTTATGGAGCAACCACCAGGTTATGTTCATGCTATTTATCCTGAGTTTGTTTACAGGTTGAAGAAAGCCTTGTATGGCTTGAAGCAAGCACCTAGAGCATGGTCTGACAAGATAGGACAGTATCTTGTCACTATTGGCTTTCAGATTTCCAAGGCAGATTTCTCACTCTATGTGAGAAAAACAGAGAGAGGTATTATGCTGCTTGTCATTTATGTTGATGATTTGATCATCACAGGTGATAGTGATGAAGATATCCTTCATGTGAAAATGCTATTGAAGCAGAAGTTTGAGACGAAGGATTTGGGAGAGCTGCGTCATTGAGGTGATTAGATCACCAAGTGGGATACAGCTCTTTGTAGAGGCAGTATGGATTGGACATGCTGTCCAAATATGGGATGACAGGCTGTAAGCCTATTTCAGTTCCTTTGGAGCAGAATGTGAAGCTGAGCACAGATGCAGGTGAGCTTCTGGAAGACCCTACTATGTACAGACGCATAGTAGGAAGTTTGATTTATATGACTATTACCAGGCCAGATCTAAGCTATGCTGTTGGAATTGTAAGTCAGTTTATGCAGGGTCCAAGGAAACCGCATTTGGATGCGGCTAGATGCATACTCAGGTATGTGAAGTCCACATTGCAGTATGGACTATTTTATGAGGCTGGGGTTCAGATACAGTTGCATGGATACACTGATGCTAATTGGGCTGGTAGTATTTCTGATAGACGATCTACTAGTGGATATGTGTTCTCTTTTGGGAGTGCTGTAGTCACCTGGAGCAGCAAGAAACAGCCTACAGTTGCCTTGTCGAGCACAAAGGTTGAGTACAGGGGCGCAGCAATGGCTGCATGTGAGGTAGCTTGGTTGCATAAGCTACTTTATGATATGCATCAGTCTACAGATGGGCCAGTTGTCATTTATTGTGACAACATGAGCAGTATACACTTGGCAAACAACCCAGTTTATCATGCTAGAACAAAGCACATTGAGGTGCATTATCACTATGTGCGGGAGAAGGTTTAACTAGGTCTTATTGATCTAGTTTCACAGAGAATCAGGTAGCTGACATATTCAAGAAGGCATTGGGCGCAGAGAAGCTGCGCAAGTTCAGAGACCTGCTTGGTGTGCAAGAATTGGGATTGAGCTCAAGGGGGAGTGTTGAGATATCGAGCTCCACTCGCAATATGCCAGGGTGACCGTTGTGCATTTATGTCACCGACTTGTTAGTTGCAGATGCGGTTGGTACACCGCCCATGAATAACAACTGGATGACAGCTATCCTTATCTACTCTAGTTTGTGGCTCAGTTAGTATGCCACATTAGTTAGTTGAGTTTGGTTTGAGACCCACATATAGGGTTCTTCTATTTCTTTGTACTAGAGTTCTTTTGGCTTTCACAACTAAGAAGAGGAAAACTATTTTCAGCCTCCACCTGTGTGTGTATTCCCCCATTGTGTATGTGAGAAAGCCGCAAGTGAGACTCCTTCCCTCTCTCCGACTATCTTCACATACAAAACTTATTGAATTTCTCCATTTGCTCTTTGCTCATCTTTCTTTTAATCCCTTTTCCTTGGGGAACCTCGCCAACCATGCGATCATCATCCTTGTTATGCCAAGCTTACGGCATATCGGGATCCGTGGATGCAAGAAACTCCGTGATATATACTAATGACTCTTGCACAAGCCATCCCTATGCCATGCTTGGCTTCTGGTCTTGCTCTTTGTCTTATAAATCCCTTCAAAGTTTTCATAAACCGCTCGAGAAAAAACATCCACCGACTATGAACGGTACCTGCAATAGCCACCTCATCAACTATGTGCACAAGCAAGTGGACTTGAGTTGTCATAATGCTCGAGAGAAAGTGCTTCTCAAGCAAGCATACGGCTTCAATGGATTCCACCCTAGCCTTCTCGATGCTCGATATGGAGATCTCTTTTTGAGATATCCACCAATTTCACATGCCCATGTAAGATATTTTCATAATCAATCTACAGATTATTTAGCTTAAATTGAAGAAAATGCAATCAATGCGATTTGATAGTAAGCATACCTCACAATACCACCGATCTTGAATATAGCATTTCTAACATCTTCTTGTAAGCACCCTTTTATTGTAATTGGGAGGATGAACTATCAAAGCAACAAAGAAGTCATGTCAATAATATAACATAATCATAATTACGCTAATGCATGACAATTATCGGTACACTAACTCTACAGCTTAGAATACCTGTAAGACCTTGTGCCAATCATGGGACTTGAGCCCACTAAGCTTATTGTCCTTTGAAAATGCTCCTTTCAAGCAATGCATGTACCCTATCGGTGTTTGAAAAGAGGCAATGTGCGCCTTGACTGCTACCTCCTCCCTCGTAGAGAGGATCCATGTTGCTTTTGGGAGGACAACTTTTCCCGAAGCATGTAGTTGGGGCCACAAACTAGACATCCTATTCACAGTACACAAGTCTTCTCACACTCCTCTCGAGTCTTTGGAACCAACAAAGTGTGCCCAAATAGTAACCCCCACATTCTTGAAGATATTGATTTGTAACTGACCCCAATAAGGAAGCTCATGAAAGATCGATAGCCTTTTCATACCAAGAGGAGGTTCCTCTCCATTTGCCCTCCAAGCTTGAAATCAGTCACTTGCCTTCAAATATGATGGTGGTGGATCAAGCTGACCTCCATGTGCGAGATGGTCCAACGGAAGGTATCGAGCATGACCTTCATAAACATTTTTCCTCATATGTTTGGAGTATCATGCAAGCGATTTCAAACCCGATCCACAAATAGGACAAGCATGGTACCCACTTGTAATAAGTCCTACACGTGTGCATGAATGTGTTAGTATAAGACATGTGTGCGAAAGAGAGTCATAAAAGCATAATCCTATATTATACATGTAGAGACACAACCACGTACCTGTGCACTCTCCATGTCCTAGGTAGTCATGCATGGTCTACATCAAGATACCCCTGACCAAAATATCATTGGTATGTTTAGGAGCTCTAGAAATATCAAAGACCTCCATAATATCTGTAACTCCTCTATCAAAGGTGCCATGTACACGTCCATATTTTTTGCCTTGTACTTTCCTGGCACAAGTAGTGCAAGCATGAGGTGTCCCTTTTTTATTGTTAGCCATGGTGGGATATTGTAATTCACCATGACTATGGGCCATGTCGGCCAAGATGTTGAGCATAACTCGAAAGGATTCACGCCATCCATGGCGAGCCCAAGATGTTAGTTGCGTGGCTCCCTCGCAAAGTCTGGCCACTGATTGTCTATGTGCTTCCAAGCTGCACAATTTGCAGGAATCCTCAATGTGTCATTAGTGGACTGATGAGATGCATGCCATGTCATCAACTCTGCTATGGATTTGCATCGGAACATGTGCTATATTCTCGCAATGATGGGAAAGTGTCTCAAGACTTTTATCGGTATCTACTCACCCTGCAAGTCATCTCTATATCATTGTTCTCCACATTTCAGAAAACTAGCCAAATCTTCATGCTCACGATGAAAGAGAATACAGTCATTACGGCAAGCATGGATGGTATCATAATCCATACCCACCATTGTTAGCATCTTCTTCGCTTCATCTCTTGATGCGAGCATGGTATTTGGTGTAGGCAACATCTTCTGGAGCAACCTATCACAATTCAAACATACATAGGCTTCGAATAATGATGATCTGGTACACTAATCCGTATATGATGATTCTCAAAACAAACAATATCCAAATAATGAGTCAAATTAATGCAAGAGCTAACCTCATTAAGGCCAAGACACTTGTATCTGACCACCCATACTTTACTTGTAGATTCAAGATTGAGAGACAAGCACGTAGTTTAGATGTGTAGTGCCCCTAAAAATAGAATCCATCATGTCGACCATACCCTCGTCATCATCTGGGAGACTATAGTCTTGCTCAAAGCGTGAAGGTATATGCCTACCCTCGTCAGGCTCCTCATCCTATTTTAAGATTCGTGTAAATATAAGATCTTGTCTCAAGGTTTCATATCATAATGGTATCCAATATTAACCACGAACTTAAATAGCTTTGACTTACCGATAATCCATCAACACGTGCAATACCAATGGTGGGTACTGGTTCGGCCTCCTCCCCATATATCCATAAGTGGCGCATGATAATATGACATTGATGTCGTACTTCTCACTTGCAATGAGCGCAATGATAATACAACCTCTTCGTAAGCCACTTTGTGCTCTTGGGCGTTGGCGCATCATCTAACGAGCTTCCACTCATCCCTTCCATCTACACACTTATAAAATCACAACATAAGTTGCAAGGAAATATATTAACAATAATAAAATAGCATCTATGAGCTTCTTTTTTAACTTTAAACAATAATTGTCCTGAAGCGTCGCTATATAGCGAAGTTTTGCTCTGTTTCATCGCTATATAGCGACGATTTTCTCTGTTCCATCGCTATATAGCGATGCTTTTAAATATAAGCATCGATGTATAGCGACTGACCAACGTCGCTATATAGCAATGCTATGGGCTAAAACCCGAAACCCCGTGATGCGGTGCTTTCTTTAGCAATCTCTATTGTGAGAAAAGCAATCTCTCCTCCCACCTATATCTGACGACCTCGCTTTCCTCCTCTCTATTCTCCACTCCTCACCACTACTCAGCCCTCTCCTAACACTTGTGCTCCCTCTCCACCCTTCTCCCTCTTTGCTTGTGTGAAAAGAAGTTTTTCAAGAAGGTGAGTCTCTTTGAGCAATGTAGGTTCGTTTTTTGTGAGATTTCGTTTTGTGAATGTTGAAGCATGTTTTTCCTTGTATTGCTAAGGCTATGTGCTAGTTTTCATGCTTGATTTTCAAGGGTTAAAGACAAAAAACGAGATTTTGTGAAAGAAAGAAGACTCACCTCTTCTAGTCTTTTTTGTATTTCTCTTCCTCCTCTTTCTCCTTGTCTCCTCAATCCAATCCCTTTGAGAAGTTGCTTCTTTAAACTCCTCCTTCCTCTAACTAGTTATTTGAAAAATTGTATATTTCCTCTCTTTTGTAGGGCTGGTCCACAAAACACCGAGCGGGACTATTCCAGGTAAGAAAGTGCTTTCTCTTTTTTCCTTTTGTTATTTTTGTTATTTGCATTGGCCTACAGCTAGCGCCTTAAGCGCTAGCTGCATATGTATTTGCCTATGCATAAGCATAAGCATATGTCTCCTTCTCTTATGCTCATGCATAAGCATAAGCAGAAGCATGAGCATACGTCTCCTTCTTTTTCCCCTCTTTCAATCTCTTTTCCTTCTTTCCTCTCTCTTTCCCCCCCTCTTTTCCCTCTTTCAATCTCTTTTCATAAGCATATGTATTTGCCTATGCATAAGCATAAGCATATGTCTCCTTCTCTTATGCTCATGCATAAGCATAAGCATAAGCATAAGCATGAGCATATGTCTCCTTCTCTTATGCTTATGCTTATGCATGAGCATATGTCTCCTTCTCCTTCTCCTTCTTATGTTTATGCTCTTTTCCCCTCTTCTTTTTCCCCTCTTTCAATCTCCTTTCCTCTTTTCCTCTCTCTTTCCCCCCCTCTTTCCCCTCTTTCAATCTCTCTTTCTCTCTTTTTCTTTTATGCTTAAGCTTTCTCTCTTTTTCTTTTATGCTTATATGCTCATGCATAAGCATGAGCATATGTCTCCTTCTCCTTCTCCTCTTTTCCTCCTTTCGTCTCTCTTTGCCCCCCTCTTTCCCCTCTTTTAATCTCTTTCCATAAGCATATGTATTTGCCTATGCATAAGCGTAAGCATATGTCTCCTTCTCTTATGCTCATGCATAAGCATAAGCATAAGCATGAGCATGAGCATACGTCTCCTTCTCTTATGCTTATACTTATGCATGAGCATATGTCTCATTCTCCTTCTCCTTCTCCTTCTCCTCTTCCTCTTTTCCTCCTTTCCTTCTCTCATGAGCATGTCTCATTTTCCTGTTTTTCTCTCTCTTTCTCCCCCTCTTCCCCCTCTTTCGATCTCTTTTCATAAGCATATGTATTTGCCTATGCTTAAGCTTTCTCTCTTTTTCTTTTATGCTCATATGCTCATGCATAAGCATAAGCATGAGCATGATCATGAGAATAAGCTTTCGAGATCCCCCTCTTCCCTCTCTTTCGATCATAAGCATATGTATTTGCCTATGCTTATGCCTATGCTTATGTTTGTTTTTGTGTTTGTGTCTACGTTAGACATGGGATCACGTCACACATCCGATGAGTATGGACAGCCTCGCAGGAGGAGACATCACGATCTCTATGCTCCAGAGGACTTTGATTCCTCTCAGGCGACACCTCAGGGGCCTACCCCTACGACTACTACCCTTGGCTCGCAACTCCTCTCAGATGTAGCACTGCGACTACCCCTCGAGGAACTCCTTTGCTAGCAGCCCATGGCTTTGTTGGGAGTCCCGACGAGTTTGTAGCACAGATGACCGATGAGGAGGTAGCGAGATTCTTCTCTCTGCTATCTCAAAGGACCTCAGCAATTCCTCCTACACCGATGGCTGGACCTACTATCCAGCCGTCCCCTCGTGCCCCTTCGACCGAGGGATCATCACCTATGCATGCCTATCATAAGGGAAGGAAGAGTAGGAGGGGCCGCTTCTGTTGTGCTGACTTGGGAGATGTAGATGAGTCAGCACACTCACATCCCTACAGGTCTCCACTTGGTCCCGAGGCACAGTATCAGTCAGGTCCCTTGCCCGCTCCTACTCCCATTGCTACTCCTCGCTCCGAAAGCGCTTGCATAGCTTCCACTCGCTCTGACTCTGCCACTACCATGAGTCCTCCTTACCCAGTCGAGGACCTCTCCTATCAAATCACAGTTGTCGGAGAGATAATAGAAGATAGAAAGGGTATAGCAGTGGATGGCCACCATGAGGCGGTTGAGCCACCACTTCAAGAGTGGCATTCCTACTGATTGGCGGTATCAAGATGACCAAAAGAAGCAGGCGGTCATCGATGAATTAAAACAAAAATACCCTAGCCCGCCAAATTGGGAGTTCAATGAGAATTATATGCAAGAGTGCATGGGTTTGGTCTTGAAGCATCGTAGATCAACCTTGCGTACTTCCATCGCAAAGGGGATGGCTAAACCCAACTGGGCAGACAAAGCTGATTGGAAGTTCTTCAAGAATCAGAATAGGGACCATCCTAAAATGTTCGAGAGTCAAAGAAGGGCTGTGAGGAGACAGCTAGATTTCGTAGGTACTTTGCACTTTGGTGCAGGTGGATGGTTGGTGTTCGAGGCAACCGTGGTAAGTCTACTTCTTCTCATTTAATGTACTGTTCTCTTTGTTTTACTACATATTACATGCACTTTATCTAACTCTCGTAAATTGGATCCACAGCAAGCTGCGATGGGTCATCTTCCTATAGATGCAGAGATGCAACGCGCGTTTTGCATAGGAACAAAGCTGTGGTTTATTGACCAGGAGGCAATGGGAGCGACGGTCGATTGGGCTGAGGTGGCTGCTCGCACAGTATAAGTCTACTCCTACTTGTAATCTTACTTTTTACATTGTTTTATTCTTTAAGTTCCAATCTAATTTTCAATTAATATGGTTTCACTCTTAGGGTCAAAGCTCGAGCATCCCATCATCGGAGGCGAGCGATCACGAGGGCCAGGGATCATGCACACTTGACCACGGACAGGGAGCAAGCGCAGCTCACGAGGACCAAGGATCAGGCCAGCAAGATGACGATTCGAATGAGTAGTAGTAGTTTGCATATACTTTGCCATGTATATCATTTTGTACATCGGCTCATTTGAGCGATCTTGTATCACCCTTTTCGAAAGGGTAATTTTATAACAAACAATGTTGTATATCTTCGACATGTATATGCTTTTGTTGCTCGATCATTTCATTTGAGCGATTTTGTATCACCCTTTTCACAAGGGAAATTTTGTAATAAAAAACTTTTTTTGTAATCACCCAAAAAAAAAAATTTAATGGGGCAAAACAGGGCTTGCTATGGCCCTGTTTAGCCCCACTAATGCTTTTTTTTTAAGTTCTGTTAATCGTCGCTATATAGCGACGTTTACCAGTGTCGCTATATAGTGACATTTATCAACATCACTATATAGCAATGCTTTATAGCGACCGTTCTTTTTTGACGCTTACAACGACGTTTGTGCCCGTTTTTAAAAAAAAATTAGTGTAAAAAATGTCGATATTTTTGTCGGAAAAGGGCCTATGCCTTGTGGTGAAGCTTTTCCCCTATAATCTCTTCCTCTCCCCCAAGACCACATATTCCTCTAATCTCCCTTGAGTTTTCAATGGAAGTTCTACACCATTAATGAATTGGATAATCCAATTCACACACCCACACGAGAGTTGCAACAAGATACAGATAGGATTCCCATGCCCGGTAATCCCATTGGTGATTTTTGGAGGCAATACCCAAACATGTAGTCAAGAGGAGGATGGGACCTCTCCGGACTTTCAATGAGTATCCGCCAAGCACAAATCACTCCAGACATCAGCATGAAATTGGAGCCACAGGCTACTTGGCATAGACCAAAGCTGCTCAATGAAAAGTACCTCCCTAAATACATACAGGCTCCATTTTCCTTTCACACACATCCCACATTTGATGCGGTACCCCGTCGCTACTGGTGGGATGCCAATCATCATGATCCAGATAATGCAAATGCTCCTCGCAATTGGCTATTGATCAATAGAAACTCTAAAATCAAATGAACAAGCCAAGAAATACTCATGAGAGCCTTGGACAAACATGCATAATTTATGCAAGGCAATCATGACAAAACACTCAAGGAAAGTGTAAAATACAGTGAAGCCTTAGCAGTCATCCTGGAGGTGTCCCTCACCATTGATGACTATTTGCCCAACCTCAGCTTCAATCCAAATCAACAAATAGATGCTCAAACAACAAGTCGCCTCTTTCAAAGAGCCATATCTCTTCAAGGCGTTATGTGTGTTTGTTCGAAGAAATGGACATTGACACTGGCTTCTTAAAAACTGAGGAAGCAATCTACGATGTTTGTGGATTACAAGGAAAAGATCAACAACAAGCTCACTCCATCTATCACCACCACCATCCCCATAACCCGAGGATGGGTAATCAAATTGGTCCAAGGGAGTTGTTAACCTTGTGGCAACAAGGGCCAAAAGTGCACTCTAGCACAACAACTATGAGAGCATTATGTGTGAAGAGTAGCGGCAAAGCTCCGCTTGTAATATCTTGAGCTTGAAAGATGGTATGATGAATCTTAAAGGATGAGGATAGCCAAAATCCTCTCTAGAAAAGATCCAATCATACTTGCAAAATTGGGATATAGAGAGAGAAATACTAAAAGCCTACAATTTCTAAGCTCCCTCCACTTTGTGTTAGAGACCCAAAAGACGCCCAAAAGGTCCCCCCAATTTGTGTAGAGACCCAAAAGGTCCCCCCACTTTGTGTAGAGACCCAAAAGGTCCCCCCCAAAAGTGGAAGGACTCCTGTCCAAAAGGTCTCCTATAAAAGAGGTTCCACCACGAAGGTACCTACAGATTGTGTAGAGACCGACATGTATAAATATCTCTCAATGGAATGAAGCTCCCACTATTTGGGGTTCAATGTTCAAGTTTACTATTGCATTCATGCGATTGATCTTCATTGCGTCCTTGCTCTCTTACACTATCGTGTTTTAGCATGCCCTTACCCTTGCACTCTCTACCCTTGTACTCCCTCCTCCTCCTCCTCCTTCCTCCTCTTCCCTCCCTCCTCCTCCTCCTCCTCCCTCATACTTCTCCTCCATCCCTTCTCCTCCTCCTCCTTCCTCCTCTTTCTCCCTCCTCATCCTCCTCCCTCCTCCTCCACCTCCTTCCTCCTCCTTCCTCCCTCCTCCTCCTCCTCCTCCTCCTCCCTCATCCTTCTCCTCCATCTCTTCCTCTTCCCTCCTCCTCCTCCTCCTTCCTCCTCCTCCTTCCTCCTCTTCCTCCCTCCTCTTGCTTCTCCTCCGTCCTCCTTCCTTGTCCCTCCTCCTCAACCCTTACCCCTTGAATCTGCAAAAGGGGACTAGCTCTCCACTCCTCAACCTTGGACTCCTCCTAAACCCTGCAACCCCCTCTGAACCCTAGAACTCCTAGTTAGCTCTCTCAACCTTGTCCCCCTTTCAAACCCTGAAATCCCCTTCTAAACCCTTGAACTCCTGTGGAGGCAAGAACCTCCATCAATCGTTATGATCAAGCTCTCTTTCTCATTCACGCGCGCATGAGATCTGCTTTCCACGCTTTAGCCTATACCTCTCATCAGAACACGGCCCGAGGATCTATGCTACGCTTGTGAACACCTATGCTACAACAAGCAACGACACGACTATAGGTGACCAACATCCTTGGAACTTGCACTTGGGAGAAACAAAGACAACACACGTCGGTCGAGGTGCATGCAGGTTGCAGGGCATTTGCAGGGCAGGAGTAGGTTGCACGTACTTAATCTTCCAAGATTTGATGGGCGAGAGGTGTAAAAATTCAAAATTCGTGGAAGTAGCAAAATTTCAACCGTCGGATTTTTCCCCTCCGGCGATACACGTCAGCAGAATTGGATATCCCAAACAAGTGCAATGTGGCCTACAATGCTTCAAAACCCAAATAGGCCAAACGGCATGCTATCGAGTTTGAGGCTATGTATTATTGAATGCAATGACATTTGGCATGCTTATGAGCCATATAGCAAGCAAGTGCATGGAAAAATAAACAATTTAAAATTGTAAATAGTGTTGGATTTATTAAATATCTTTTCACATGCATAAATCGCACTTTCCAACTTCTTCCATTTTAGGGTGAATCTAGATACCAAAAGCAACAACTATCAATGTTTTAAGACCACTATGTAGTAGTCCCACTAGTTTGGATTCCGAATTTTCAATCCGTTTTGGTTTTCAACAAATCAAAAAAAATTTATGGAGCATGCCCTCAAATGGGTATTCTTACTTTAGCGCAACATTGGAGGCCCGTTAACCTATGCCTAATGTTCTCATTTACGTGTGTCCTTGGGTCAAAGGAGAAGCTCACGTAGTGTACTTTTGAATTATTACTTGGTTGCATTTATGTATAGAATGAAATTGTGATGTTTTTGAATAAATTGCTATATCCTATAATCTTCAGGATGCATGCTTCACATGCAGCGTAGAACTTGTAATACTTTAACGGCTTCATTCCAAATCCTTATTCCATTGTTTTTTGCTCTCATGTTCAAGTTTGGAATGTGTACTACAACTTGAAGACAAAGTTTGCTGAATTCCATTGAGCATGCTACATTAATTCCACTTCTTCATTCATACATGAGATACATCCCAAAAGAGACATAATGAAAAGGTAGAAGACGGAGGTCAAAATTGCAAAGATCCACACCCCTTCACATAGTGTGAATATAGTTTATTGGTAAGTACTCTCTAACTTAAAGTAAGTGCATATTTCCAGAATTTAATAGGAGATGCAATTGGGAGAGAAAAGCTTACATGAAGAAACGCTAGAGTAGGGGCGGCACATGAAAGATGGTTGTGGGTTGGTAGAAGGTGGGATTACCAGGAGGAGAAGGGTAGAAAGAGCCTCTAAACCAATTTCATTGGCTACTTGGTCTGGCAAGGAGAAAGCTCGAGAGCATGGCTAGCACAGTAGAATATTAAGATCGGTGGTAAGGTGGGAGGAGATGGCAATCATACACACACTCTTCAAGGGATTTTAACAACTTATGGGGTGATGCATAACAGATGGAAATTAAAGTGCCCTTTCCAAATATTAAATGTGTTCCTATCGTTATTAAAAAATCACAACTATTTTTAATTAAACCAAACAACCTTGTCAAATTAAAGAACCAAAGATACCATTGGAATGGCCTCTATCAGTACTTTTTGATGGTCATACTCAGAGTCCAGAAGTGATGAGGTTATTATTGCCAAAAGTAGAAAGATTTACCATATAAGTAAAAGTTATAAATTTGGCATGGTATTATGCTTCAAATAATTTGAGTTGAATGATCGACCGATATCTAAACTAGAAATTGTCCCTTATAAATCCAAATCATTACAAGGGAGGCTCACTTAGTGGGGTTGATCCTATAAGTGCCTTTTCTCTTCCACCTTGAATGGGTTGTGAATATATTAGTTTGAGAATTCTAGATGCAAGCTCACATTCCAAAGGTTTTATGATATGAGGGTCTTGTAGTAGTGTTCAAAAATCTTAGATTCGAGCATATAAAGAGGCATTCGGGTGTAGGTCATGTGATTAGTCCTAATGGCCTAGTTTAGTTACTTTGGACCCACCTAACCTGAAGCATGATCACAAAGTGCTAGAGCCTACACCTACAGTCCAGGTTGCACATAGGGGAGGACTTCAGTTTGGTTCCAATTGAGTTGAATCCATGGCTCATGTTGAGACTTAATCTTAGAATAAAGAAAAATACTAAAAGAAATTAAATCATGATTACTAAGTGCAAGAAATTACACCTATAATCCAAGTCAGTCACATGTCACTTCACTCTACTTATAATTGATGAGAGACTTTGATCTTCATACATGTAAATTTCAAACCCATATTCTTGAGAACCATAATTTTAGTTCCAATTCTTAGATTTCCTAGACACAATGTCATTGTTTGGGGAAACAACTAGTTCGGATCCTTCTATTAAAAAAATAATCTAATCTATGCAAAGGCCTTAAGATCTTATGCAAAGTTTTCATACATAATCAAGATTTGGGCAAACAAGAAAGCAAAAGTTCCATGAAAATTTTCATTGGGGATTTTCATAATTGCATTTGTACATTACGAGGATGTATACGATGCAAAGTCTTCAAAATTTTGGGCTCAAATTTGTGTTAATTTTGAGAGAGCCTAGAGATTCTTATAATGTATTCAAATCTAGACATGGATTACATGCCACTAATTAGCTACTATATATAGTCTATAGGATGGTTTTATTAGTCATTAACTTAGGGAATGATTTCATAATCCTTGAAGTGTACTGATTTTAAATAGTTTTCTCCCCTTTTTCTAATTTCAAATGCATATTAAACGCTTCATTTTGGACTTGCTCTCAATAATCTATGCATGAATTAAAAATGAAAAATTTCAATGCTAACTTCAAGTCACAAACTTGGAGTATATAAATAAACCATCATTTAATATATGGAATCAAGAACAAAATTTTGATGAAATCAAAATAACTACTTTGTCCAACACTTAAGCATACTTACATCGAGTTTGACTAAAATGATATGAGGCAAAATGATTGTGATCATGTTCAATGTTAAATTTATATTTTGCCAATTATAGATATATACTTTAAATTTGGTTTAAAACAATATGTCGACTCTCCATGATGAGACATGCTTATAGCATGATTAGTATCTATCCTTTCAATGCTTCGTTCGTTAAGGCATGAGCGACATGAGATAAGATCTAGGACCTAAGTAACATTCATCATGATTTTGGCCTAGAGGAAATCACTATTTAGGAAACGCTTACTGCTAAGCTTCAAGCTTCAGTGACCTCGCACAAACCGTTTTGCTTTGCCGATCGTGCTGTGCCGCCCGCGTTTGTCACGACGGAGTGCTAGTTTCTTGTCGGTCATATTCGGGCTGTCAAAAAAACACGATTGAGATTCCGTTACGTAAACCCAACGCAGGCGACTACTAATTTAGGAGGTTGCACCACCACGATAAAATGCACGATGGGCTCTCGAGTGAAGCGCGGGCGTTGTAAATTGGACTTCGACTTCTCTCCCAAAGTCGGCTGAGCGCTCTTGTTGAGACGAACCGCCGTTAACCGAATGAGAATGACGGAAAAGGTTTTCAACTGTATATATATAACAAGAAATACAACAGATTCTTTTCCTTAACCTTAATTTTTTGCTGAAAGCAGCAGTTCAGCCTTCACAGGCATCAATCTCGATCATTCGTGCTTTTGGGAAAGGAAGCAGTGTCCAAGTGCGAGCTCAACTTAGATCTGGGGTCGTCGGGCATTGATCTATGCTTTTGGGAAAGCAAAGCAGTCACAACACACGCAAGACGATGTATTACCTGAAAGAAGTGATGGGTTTGTATACTCGTCACTAACTATTAAATGCAAGCTGACCAAATCACCAATCGTCAAACTGGGGGAGAAAACCTTGGCCGTGCCTCTGGAATCAAGCCCCGGGCGATCACGATAATTCACACTGCACAGATTGATATGCGTTGCGGGCGCCGTTGAAATTTCAAAGGCCCAACGTTGAACGTACGAACCCCACAATAAAGAAGGGCCGGCAGCTCCAAAAGAAAGAAGATAAAGAAGGGCCGGCAACAAGCGCAGGGTGTCATAGAGTGCAATCAAAGCGGAGTTCCTAGTCTGGCAAAAACCAAAGAGTCGGGGCAGCACCAAACACGCCGACTTGCCGAGCTGCACCGACCAAACAAGGTAGCAGTGTTTCAGTTGCCAGAGCTTGCCGGGACAGCCTTTTTATACAAGTGCAAGTGGTGCAAAAGAAGCTGTCGTTGCGATTTGCAGGAGGGTTGCTTGCCGGCGTCCGGCAAAAATCTCAAAAATGGAGATGCCCAATTCTGAACTCACGATTTGAATACCTCTGGAATCCCGTCCATTGTTTGACCGAACATCAGACCCTTCTGAAGAAGAAGTCGCCACTGTTCTCGAAGTTACTATACAATGTTGGGGAACAGCTCAAATTCCCTGTTCCACTAGCAACTATGCAATCCCACGCAGGAATGCAGGTCTCGGGAATGTCCCCCTTAGTTCCATTTCCCCCAATTTTCGACGAAGTGGCCAAGTTGGGGATCATTCCCCCAACATGTAGTGGATGTGTGTATCTCGACTCCATCGTGAAGAAATGGGCATTGGTGAATGATCCGGGTCATCCCATGGCCAAGAGATGGTGGATGAAGACAAGATGTCTCTTGAAACAAATATGACCCACCTCCACAAATCTTTTTGAAGGTCAAAGAACCAACAACGAAGATTAAGTCTTCACTCACCGTCGCAACTCCTTTGCTAGCTAGGCCCATGACTCTTACTGTGTCATATGATGGTCTCTTTGCAAGCTTCCTATTGTGTATTGAACGTGTCAACAATAATAACCGTTGTAGTTAAATAGACACGTTGCCTTCTCTTAACTAGGAGATGCTTTTACAAGTCTAGACCTTCCTTGTAGAGTGTTTGAATTGTAGTGTGTTTTTGTGTTTGAGGTAATAGCTCTTACCTCCCTTTTGGATTGTGTTCTTATGTATGAAGTTTAATGGCTCTTGATTGATTCGAGCATTAGTTTGCTCACCTACACTCCCCACCATTGTATTTTAATGCGATTATTTTCCATTTGAGAAATTAAAAGGACTTTTACGGTAGAAACCACATGTTATTATGTGGCCTCTAATAGCTTTCATCTTATTTGATCTTATTCCATAGTTTGTTTTCTCATAAATGCCATACTAACCAAATTTAAAGGCCTTGGAATAACTTCCTTCATTCTCTCTTAGGAAATGTGAGGGAAATATTTTTCCTTTATTTCAAAAGCTCATAGATTTTGTAATTGGAAACTAATAGAGCATGCCATTAATAGAGTAGGCCATTTTGTTTATTTTTTCTCATAAATAGCATAATAACCAAATTTAAAGGCCTTGGAATAACTTCGCTCATTCTCTCTTAGGAAATGTGAGGGAAATAATTTTTCTTTATTGCAAAAAACCATATATTTTGTATTTGGTAACAAATAGAGTAGACCATTAAAGCTTTAAAAGATTTGGTACATGCCACAACACCTGAGAGAGATGCCTTGAAAGCTCAAACTTGAGAATGTATGAGGGAAGTTGAATCCTAGTTCAACTCCTCACATTCAATGAAAGAGTTTTTGAAGAGGGCCTAATACAATTGTTGTAAGAACAACAAGTTAACCTGAGAGGATGGGTTGTGTCTTTCTTCAATAATGCCCTCATTAATGTGCCCTCCCTAAATTTCTTGTTTGTCAATCAATTTATGTTGGTGTGAATAGGTTCCACTTTAAGTCTCCTTCCTTTGTAAATCAATTTATGTGGGTATGAACTAATCTTAGCCACTCTTTGCCTCTCCACCCTCCCCTACCCTTTGGCCATTATTGCTCGACACTTGATGGAGGCAGCTGGATGCTATGTATTTCTCACAATATATTATGGCAAGAGGTATTTTTGTCCCCCCTTTGTTGTCAAAATTTGCCATTTACATACCCTTTCAAAGTTGTTTGCTTCATGGTGATCTAGTTTGAAGGATTGTGATTGGAAAGGTGCACACAGATTTGCTGCTGCATAGCTCACTTTGTCTGAATATTTTGGGTTAGTCACTGGGATTATAATAATCATGTAGCACCTATTCAATCACAGCCAAGGATGGCCCGCCGCCTGTGTACCTATGGATTAGTGAGATGGATTGATTTGTGGGATCGTGAAAGATGCAAGTGCATGGATTCTAACAGCATTGCTACTTGGTTTCATTTGACAATTCTAGAGAACAACTTTGTTCAATCTACATTGGTGAGGATTGCCCCTACTTGGGCAACAAGTGTGGTTTATAGGCCAGCCAAGGATCTAAGTGATTGGGTCACCTCCCAAGGCAAACTACTTTCACAGCCTCAACTATAAGATTTTTAGGATTGTATGTTCTCTGATATGCCCCTAGGCCTTCGCAATAAATGGAGGAAATATGCTCCTATGGATTCGGTTAATATTGGGGCAATGAGGCTGCGCACAGTATTGGCTACTCCTTCCCACAAATGCAATTGAATGTTATGGTGAGTTCTAATTAGCAAATCGCCAACCAATTATAGACTATGTAAATGGAAAGATATCTCTTCAATTTGTCCTCTTTGCAAGGTCTGTATGGAATCTCATTTTCATCTTTTCTACGATTGTCTTATCACTAAGGCTATATGGAGACGAGTTCATAGTTGATTTTCCAATGCTCAAATATGCTTTCCTTTTCAATGGAAAGTACCTTTAGATGGTGATAAGAGCACCATGACGGACTATCAAGCGCAGGTGTGGAGCCTTCTTCGGACAGTCTTGCTTCAATACATCTAGCAAACTCGTAACAACATAATTTTTCGACAGCAAAAACTATTTGCGGACTTGTATCCAAATGTGCAAGAGCAGTTTTTAGAAGACCTCACATTTTACTCATGTAAGAATGATGGCTTCAAGGTTGCTTATAGAGCATTGAAAGATGTTGCTTGATCTTTGACTGTATTTTTCTTACCTTTTCTTAATAACATAAATCTTCATTTCGTAAAAAAACAAAAAAATATTTTTTTTCAATGAGCGGGTCTCAATAGAACTTGTCACACATGGGCCACATTTGACCTTCTTCTTGTATAGTTTAGGACGTTGGCCTCTACCACTATAAGCAAGTCATGAAATGATTATAGCAAAGCCAAACTAGCCCAAATTAGATATCCTCCCTAATGCCTCCAAGGGGATACAAGATCACAGGTTCCTTTATATTACTAGAGGCTAGCTTTCACTCTTTTAGATGACCAAATGCTTGATTTGCAAGACAACAAGCACTACTCTGGCCCGTCTCAATGACATTAGGAGGAAAAAAACTAATGACAATATCCTTAGTTTGACACAAAACAATAAATCATGAGGAAATTAAGGCTCTCTCTTCATCACAAGTGTAGCTCCCATGACAACATGTGAGGACTCATTATCATAACAAACATGAAATTCTTTTGTGGCTATATAACAACAATATTACGTGTTGGGTGTGTATGTGTCTACATTTGTGCATGTGAATGCATGCCTACATGTGCATGAGCAGGCATTCTATCCATGTATGTGCAACACCCTCATGTTTGTGCACACACACCCACTTGCAAGGCATGTTTCTACTACATTCCTCTGTGTGTGTGTGTGTGTGTGTGTGTGTGAGAGAGAGAGAGAGAGGGGGGGGGGGCTTTTTTTCATTGCATATGTATTAGTGTGTAGATGTTGAATTATATGCACACAACGTGCATAAATATTGATGAGTGCAATTATCTGAGAAAAACATTACTTGCTATGAAATTGGGGAAGAAATTTATGGTGGTGAATAGTTATGAAAACGTGCAAAAATATTGAAGCATGCAATTATTTTACAAAAGCATTGCTTGTGACTTGTGACAAAATGAATGAGCAAATTTATGGTGCTAAAAAGCATTTCTTGTGGTGAAAGGGAAGAACATATCTATCGTGGTGAACAAAAACAATTGGGAAAAAGAGAAAGTGGAACCTTATATACATAGTGGTGATTTTATTCAGTTGCAAGTGTCAATCTCAACTAAGGTTCTTTAAGGAGTCCATACCAAAAACCAAGCCAGAATCTTCAACAATGAAAGCTCAAATGTATCTTGATACAAGAAGACTTGGGTGAGAATTGTGATCATAATTGCTACAAATATTTAATGCTTTTACTAGCATTATAAAAGGTGAGTAGTTTATATGGATCTTGTATGATAAACACATATTTATGAAAGGTGAGTAGTTTATATGCATCATGTATGATAAACATATATTTATCATATTAATTTTAAAGTTTTGAGAACTAACAAATATTTAAGTTTTCTCATGAATTCATGAAAAACATTATGATTTGATGTATTATCTATAGATTTTGAGTTCATAGGTTACAAGACCGAAGTATCATGCCATACTATGTGCATTCAAAAGGCAATTGAAAAGCCATTACTTACATATGGTTTCTGAAAAATTTTACACGAGTCTTTGAATGTGCTTCATATTAGACTTTAGAACTTATACATATCAACTTAGCTAAAAAATCTCCACAATGTCAATTTTTATCATGTGATTTCATACTTTTGAGCCCCACAAACATTAAATCATATCCTAATATAAAGACATGGTAACCAAGGTTGTGTTCTTGGTGTAGACTGCTTTAGTTACTAAAACATTTAATTTGAAACTTGTAGTAACAAATTGGTTTGTCATGTTTCAGGAAATGTTTTTAATTCAAGTGATACTTACCTTGTGTTTTTTGTAGCAACACCACTAAAGTTTCCAAAAGCGTCCAAAGATTCCATACATAGGCTAGACCTGTGTTAATTTCCATCTGTATCATGTAATGCCATAACTTCAGAGTTTATAATGAACCACGTGAAGCTAGTTTAAAGGGACCCAAATCTAACCACTAGGATACTTCTCTTAAAATTATATGACACGATAAGAAACGTCTCTACATAATGGATAAAGATGCAGCAAAATTATGTACCCATGTGCAAAGATCTATGTCATGATCAATTTTACTCATTTAGGGATTCACATAACCTAAATAGCCAAAATTTTGCATGAGAACCAAAAGCTACAAGCATTGCCTTTTAGGAGTAGCTTTTTACAGTGGGATAGCATGGCATAATGAATTGTAGATTCTCCAAGCCTTAGATGGTGACTTAATTGCATACTTTTTGTGCTGTAAACAATCAAATAATATCTAGAGCACCCATAATGTGTTGTTTTTGGCTCCAATCAGATGGATACTTTTTGACTAATCTCCACCATAGATCACATCCAAACTTTTCCACACATTTTGCATAAGTACAAAGAACCTAGAGGGGGGAAGGAAATTTGTGTAGCCATGCAAAACATTCTATAAATATGAATGTTATTAATGGTGGCCCATTACTTTCTTGCTATTTAGTTTGTTGCATTTTATCTACAAATTTTTAATCTATTTTAGGGAGGATAGTGAACAAACTTCAAACACGCTTTATAGCATCACAACTCAGTCTAAAGAATTTCCATTAAATAAAGAAGTGAGTAATAAGTTGAACATGTGCATAGAAGTATTGCATAAGTAAAACATTAAAACCACACAAATTGTGTTGCATAAGGTGGTCCCTATACTTTGAGAGGTTTGATTATAGTTGAGCTAGAATTGCTCCTTTTATCCATTTCATGTAGAAGGGATTTCCTTCTTGGTAAAAGATATGGGCAACCTACTCACCCCTATGAAGCTTACTATTATTTGACATAATTCATTGGTTAAAATAAGCAAGGATCTATAGACCTCCATTGCAATTCTATGTTTCAAGCTAGGAGCGTTATTATATAGTTAATTTAATAATAATTAAACAATGGTTTTTGTCTCGGTTATACCAAGCTATGCAATTCATTGTGGTTCTATATAAAAACTAATTAAAGTGGTCCTAGAGTTAGTTTCATTGTACCTTCAAAAAGTTAAAGTAGAATGTTCGTTAATTGATAAGTTTTAGTAATGAAGGAAGCTTTTTGTGAAAAAAGTGCAAAGATGCAAAGTTTTGATTAAGGACGATATAGTAGCACAAGTTCACTATATCAAGACTTTGACATTTATCCTTTTGCGTTCAAGTAAAGCCTTTGATTGTGTTAGCTATATTTATATATTAAGACGTAGAGCCTATGGTATGGCATGCAAGGAGGTTTTAATAGGGTAAGCAGACTGTAATAGCTCTTTTCACATCATAAAGGGCATATTGGATTGTATATAGATCCACTTTGTGTATATAGATCCACAAAGTGAAGATAATACTATCTATTATGGCTATTTCTTGTGCACTTCCTAGTACAAGAGTCCGATATTTTAAATGCACCCTATTCATTCTATTAATAGAGATGGAATTTGGATTGAGGTAAGGTACTCCAAGTGATCATTTGCTATATCTATGAAGGGAAACATAATTCCTTTTTTGAGTGGGAGGAAGGGATAATAGGGGCATTTAAAAAGTATTGCCAGTATGGATTGGCACCCATGTGTTCAACATATTTGATGTAGAAAGTCATTACCATGACATAAACATGAATTAGCAAAAACTAATTATGTAAATTTGACCAAGTTTACTCAATTTAACAAAATGGGCTCAAACTTTTCTTTTGTTCTGAGGATTCACTCTCATACCCGATTTCCGCAAGTTTACTAATAAAGACCAAGAAATACCCTAAGGAATAGTTGTGACCATTCATGAATATGTATAAGCAAGAGGAGTTATTATAATATTGCATGTAATGGGAAGCTGGCTAAGTCCGCAAGTATGTGAAATATACAAGCATGTTGAAAAGCTAAAAGCAACTCCCACGCAATCAATTGGAATTGCTTGATGAATCAAGGTCCATACCAAGTGACTCTCCTCCCCAAAAGCATATATTGTTTAAGAATTTAGTAGGAGGAGGCCAACCCTTCGAAACGTGTTACCCTCAACCCACTCCTCCTTATGTGTAAGAAGATGTGGTGGCATATAACTTTTGGATCAACATAGTGATTCGCATGGCTAAGCACCGACCAATATAGGCTCTTGAGAGGAGACCCAAGGACCACAAGGCATGTGCGATTTTTTGAGCATGGGACATGCTCTAAGGACATAATGATTAGAACCCCTGCAACTTTGTTTAGTTTCCCTAGTTTGCTTTTTGTTCACCTATTTGTTAAAAGAAGATTGTGCATGCCTTGGTTCTAGAAGGTTAGGAGGAAGATAATGCAATCCCTTAGAACAATCCCATGTTATTTGGCTACATGTCCTTGAAAGGCACTATTCACATTTAACCACAACCATGGTGAGCATTGAATTTCATGCAAGCCCAGTAGACCTGGGCATCTTCCTTCCCACAAGCTTGTGTGGCTTTTCACCCATTGTTCACAACAAAATTTGTCAATAGAAATTCTACAAAGCCCCCAAATTCTACTCATTTCTAGTGTTTGTATACAAAGGAAATTTTTTTGCCTCCAAAGGACACATTTTTAGATATTAAATGTGGGGATTTTAGTGGACATACTTTAGAACCAACTACCATCACCATTTGCCCAAATTGACAAATCGGTTGAAAATGCCAACTTCTCACTCATAGCTCCGTAGATTTGGATGCCACCTCGTAGCTACACATAATTGTAGCATAGGAGTTTTGGGACTTCTTAATTTGTGGTCTCATTGCCTTGGTTTTCTTGCTCTTGTATTTAGATGCTTTGCCTTGTGTTTTTAGGTCTATGTCAAAATGGCATCTCTCTAAAATTTGCATTGCATTGTTCCTACTCAATCTTGAATTTTGTTTGCGCACCTTCCAAGTGACATAGCGGGAAGGAACACGAGGTGCAAAAACTTCTTATTTATACAAGTAACCCTTGTTAACCTTGGTTTGTTAACAAGACTATTGCGCTCTCTCTCTCTCTCTGTGTATCCCCTCTCCTCTCCTTCACTCTAATGTGTGTGTGTGTGTGTGTGTGTGTGTGTGTGTGTGTGTCAGAGTGAGAGAGAGAGAGAGAGAGAGTTAGCAACGGAGTGCTGACAAGAGTGACTTGCAACAAGAGCTTGCAAAGCTCTTGATCGGCTAGCCTTGTTTGCGAGTGACGATACACACTGTGTGCCCTTGCATTTTTGGTGGGGACCACTGGAACCAGGGAAAAAAATGGTCTGACCAAAGAAAGACCCACAGATTTCGTTTTTTCTTTCTGCATGCGACCCAGGCCTTGCGACGCACTTTGCAAGAGGCTTCTGCAAGGCTGAGGGGTGTCCTCAACTGAATTTAAAACGGATCCACGTACGTGCGGTCGAGTGGCACGATTTACACATAAACTAAAAGAGACCATCTCTGATCAGCACTGATTCAGCACTGGTGTGGGGACCAGGGCACGTACTCACAAGGAGGACAGCATGGCAATCCACGTGCGGTAGGGTCCACGTTGGCCCGGGGGGAGGCGCCGCCTGTCGCACAGGTTTGTATTGCTCTTGTGGCGGCCAGTCCAGGCCGGAGTACTAGCAGTACTAGTTAGAACAGTGTCGCAATGAGGCTTATATATACACCCAGGGTGGCGCCGGCCTCCCTTAACACACACTCACTTCCAAGTCCCTCACAGCCTTTCTTCCTTCGCGTAGCTGGCTAGGAGAGAGAGCACCTCGGCTGCCTCTCACTCCGCCTGTTTGCTTGCCTCCCCATCCTCTTTTGCCTCCTCACGCCCTCCCTGCATCCACCTTTCGCCTTCTTTAGCTCACTCCTACTCTCTCTTCCCCTTCATTCTTCCCATTGTCTGATTTTCGGTCATCTCTTTACGTCCACCATGCCGGAAGCGCCACCCTCCTCCCTCATCAGTACTCTTACCCAAACTCGCCCCCTCGTTCCTGCCAAAAACCCCAAGGAGAAAGACCAGGAGGCCCTTGACTTCATCGAAAATGTTACTAGCAATGCTGACCAAGTCCAGGCCGGCGTCCTGTCGACCATCCTTGCACGCAACGCTAACACCGAGTACTTGCAGAGGTTCGGGCTCAACGGTCGCACCGACCGCGAGACGTTCAAAAGCCTCGTTCCGGTGATCACTTACGAAGATCTGGAGCCAGACATAAGACGGATTGCGAACGGGGATCAGTCCCCTATACTGTCGGCGCAACGGATATCCGAATTTCTTACTAGGTAAAGATAACATTAAAGTAGTGCGAGTGGCGTTGCTGCTGCATGGAGAGGAGCACTGCAGAACGCTGACGAATGTGGGTGTGGTTGTATGCAGTTCGGGAACGTCGGCAGGGGAAAGGAAGCTTATGCCAACGGTGGAGGAGGAGTTCGAGAGGAGGACTTTGCTGTATAGTCTCCTGATGCCCGTGATGAACAAGTAAGTAGTGAAGCAGTGTGTGCGCATATTTTAGCGTGTTCTTTAGCACAGTACTCCTTGAAGGTTACATACCCTGCTACAAGTTTGTTTGCCCATTATACTGTTGTATAGAGAATGGATACTTCTGTTGTGGACTTGCTGGAGGGATCACTCTCTGAGAGACAAATCTAAGCGTTTTTCTCCTGGTGTCACTATTTGATCTTGCGCTTGCTTTTCCTGTTGCAGGTACGTGGAGGGGCTGGACGAGGGGAAGGGCATGTATCTGCTGTTCGTGAAGTCCGAAACGAGGACACCGGGAGGGCTACTGGCCAGGCCAGTGCTGACGAGCTACTACAAGAGCGAGTGGTTTCGGCGGCAGGCGGGGGAGGGGGAGTACGAGAACACGAGCCCACTGGAGACGATACTGTGCCAGGATTCGGAGGAGAGTCTGTACTGCCAGCTGCTGTGCGGGCTGGTGCAGAGGAAGGAGGTGGTGAGGGTGGGGGCGGTGTTCGCGTCGGGGTTTCTGAGGGCGGTTCGGTTTCTGCAAGAGAGGTGGGGGGAGCTATGCAGGGACGTGAGGGAGGGGGAGGTGAGCAGGGGGAGGGTGAGGGAGGGGGAGGCGAGGAGGGCAGTGGAGGAGGTGATGGGGAGGGAGGGGGCGAAGGCGAGGGAGGCGATGGCGAGGGAGATAGAAGCGGAGTGTTGTAGGAAGGCGTCATGGCAAGGGATAATAAGGCGGTTATGGCCAAGGGCGAAGTACGTAGATGTAATAGTGACGGGGGCGATGGCACAATACATTCCGACGCTGGAGCATTTTGGGGGGGGGTTACCGCTAGTATCGACGATGTATGCGTCGTCGGAGTGCTATTTTGGCCTAAATTTAGCACCGCTAACTGCGCCGCCAGATGTGTCGTATACGATAATGCCTAACATGGGCTATTTCGAGTTCCTGCCAATTCAACGTTCCGCCGCCGCCGCCGCCGCCGCCGCTGAACTCTTCCCGGCCCTGGACTCCTCCGCCCATAATATTACTACTACTACTACTATTGCTGCTGCTGCTACTCAGCCTCCCTCTTCTTCTGCCCTCGTCGACCTCGCCCATGTCCAAATCGGCCGCGAATACGAGCTCGTCGTCACCACTTACTCCGGTACCCTCCCATTTTCCGATCTCCTGCATTTCCTTTTTCTTCCCGTTCACGTCCCCCTCTCCGACTTCCCTTTATGCTTTGCACCCTCACTCCGTCGTCTTTCACATCTCTACCCTCCCTCCCTTCACGTCTACTTCGCCTGCACAGCTTTTTTGTATCGCTCGTTTCCCTTTCGTTGATTGGAACCTCGACGCTCTGCATTTGCGTTTTTCTTTTTACTCGTAGTGCTTGTCCGGTTCTCGCCTGCGAGTTTTTGCGTCGCTCGTAATTGCGACCTTGCTGTTAATGTTATTCCTTATATGGCTCCAAGTTTGTTTGTCTCTCGTCATAATACACCACTCGGATACTTCTGTCTTCGTAATACACCACTTGAGTACTTCTGTAATGCTAAGGCTCAGATGGTTTAAGCTTATGCAGGACTTCGAGTTTGAAATCTGATACGTAAGAAGTTTGTAGTTGCAAACCGGAAGTCCCACCCCTAGTTTGTGTGGCGCTCAGATGTTCCGGTTGAAGTTTCAAAGGAGCACATGTACAGCTATGGCTAAATTTACTATCGATTGCACTTCACGAATTTTGTTGCCAATTTTCCTCCTCGCATCTCCTGGAGATTTTACAACTAGCATTAGGAAGGGAACTGTGTTTGTGCGACTCGTTTCAATGCCATTTTGGAAATTCGTGGTGAACAGATCTATCCTTTCTTTTTGCGGTTCCTTCCATTGCTTTCTGTGCTGATTTCGGGATATGCCACGGGTGCAGGGTTGTATCGTTATAGAGTGGGCGACGTGCTGCGAGTTACGGGCTTTTACAACAAAGCGCCACAGTTCCACTTCGTGTGCCGGAAGAACGTGGCACTCAGCATCGATTCCGACAAGACGGATGAGGAGACGCTGCAGAAGGCGGTGAATGCGGCGATAACGAAGCATCTGGGTGCATGCGAAGCTCGGCTAGTGGAGTACACGAGCTATGCGGATCTGTCAACGATACCGGGGCACTACGTGCTATACTGGGAGCTAAGCTACAATGAGGAGGAGGAGCAACTCCCAGAAGCGTCGGTATTTGAGGATTGCTGTTTAGCGATAGAGGACTGTTTGGATTCGGTGTACAGGCAAGGAAGGGTGTCGGACAAATCGATAGGGCCATTGGAGATAAGGGTGGTGAAGCAAGGGACGTTCGATGCGCTGATGGATTACTGTTTGGCGAGGGGGGCGTCGATCAACCAGTACAAGACGCCGAGATGCGTCAAATTTGCTCCCATAGTGGAGCTGCTCAACGCGCGAGCCACTCACAACTTCTTCAGCCCCAAGTGCCCCTTCTGGGCTCCAGGCCCTCGCCAATGGACCAATTCAGCGTCTGCTGCTGCATCCCCTCCGTCGTAACAATTTTGTCCTCCGTTTTCCATCCATCTGGAATCCTTTTGCACTCACCCCCTCACCATCTCGATCGTACCCTGCGATTTCATCACATCAGCTTTTGTAGATCATCACGTGGAAGGATATTCATCCACATCGTACACCCTCTTCTTGTATCATAATAGATCAATCTAGTAATAAAATCTGCAGCTTTCCAAGTTCCAACTGTGTTTTGTCGCCTACTTATTATCATCCTTCAACACACGATACGCGATTTTCCATCGCCTCCTATTGTTTTTAAACGACTGTTCGGGTCTATCCTCGCAATGCTCGTATCCTGGATTTTTGCATTCAGCTCCCATTTATTTAATACTTTCTGTAGTAAGATGCGGAGATCTCAAAAGTGGGGCTGAATAGTATCTTATCCATTAATTCTGTCCTTCAAATGTTTGCTACACCTTTCCATCAAAAGCGCAGCCCATGAAATTTTATCAATACTTTAGCTCGCGATCGCAACCTTAACATGACAAGGAGACCTTCCATGTAATATAATGTTCTATGCCTGGTACAATTCTAAACAACGTACTACACAGCATCTTTTTTAACGGCGCAGCCGCGGAAGGGAAGAAGGTGAAGAACTATCGTCTTAAATTCAGGTCCCGAAGATAACAATGTACATTGACTGGCGCATGATAGTGTAAACACCTATAACATCCTAGTAGCATACGTTGAATATGGCTATGATGTCGGGATAATGATCGCGCAATCGCTTTGGTCAGCTGCTACTAACGATGTGCTAAATCCTAATCCTAGTACTCAACAAGGCCTTTACCATAAACGGTACTTTTATTTGGCTCCCTAAGCTTTCGCCACGTGCCATCTTAACAGTGGAGTGCCGGTGCGATACCTTGCACGTTCACAGACCTTTGAGCCACATTTTCAGAAAGCTTAAGTGGGAGTAGCTCTCAATGGAGGATCGAAGTACATGTGCCAGGGCGAGATCAGAAAATCCTTACGAATTGTAGAACTGGCAAAAGGCGATGCTCGACGTGGTCACCACGTTGTACTTTGCGCAATGTTTACTTGCATGTGGCAGCTGATAAATTAGTAGGAAAGTAGATTCCTAGCCCCCTTTTCACGAAATCCCACATGTTTTGAGACATGTGCCGCAGGGGAGGCGGGCGTGTTCCGTTAATAGCTTAGGCTTGTGGGGAAGCATCAGTCCCTTCTTTGCTTTGCAACTCCACGTTAGGCAGTCATCTCAGATGGGGTGGGTCACTGGTCAGGAAGCAGTAGAGTCTTGTGACGAATCATCTTGTGAGTGTTAAAAGAATCAAAATGGCTATGGGCTCGTCCTCTTTAGTCTTATCCTTGCCTTGATTTCCCATCTTATAATTCAGTTCTTCCTTTCTGCATCTGATAAAACACTGAATCCCGGCAAAAGATACGAAAAGCATCCCTCCAGCAGCCAGAAGCCGAACGCAGAACCCGCACGCTAAAATCCGTATCTACAGCACATCTATACAATGAGATAACACAGTTCATGACATAGCGCGAAGATGCCCGATCCCAATCCGTCATAACTATCTTTTCGCGCATAGATCGTCATGGTTGAACTTATTGTTTCGGTATGATGGTGGTTTCCTCCCTCTGATTCGATGGCTTGCCGTAGTAGTCCGGACACCTCACTAAAATAGCGTAAGCAACTCGTGTGCTTGTTGACGGGTAGGAGACAAGGACGATACCCTTAACAAAAATGACCAGTTCCATGTCTAATTCCAATTTTCTGCAACTCCCGGTCCCAGAAACATTTGGTTTGCAGTCAGTGCCAGTCACCCTTCGAGTTGGAATAAAATTGATATTGGACCCACGAACTGTAGGTTGGGATGTCAAGCTCGTGATTTGTGAAGTCAAACAAACGCTGTTTCACAACAGACAGGCCTTGGCGTCCTTTTCTGTGTAGAAATCGTGCCTAGGAGACAAGGCGTAGTGCATGCCGAGGAGACACGGCTAGTGCAGTCAGTCAAGCTGGTAGCGATGGCAATGAATTTATGAAACTATTTCACATCGCCTGTTAAAATCGGAAACGTGGACTTTGGAGGCTAATTGGAAACTAACAAATCTGCACAGAAATCGATTTGATGGAAGCCTTGAGGCATGGTAATAGGACATCGGAAAGCAATCTCTTGAGTCTGGACGAAAGAAAGAAAGGTGGATGAAACCTGCAGGATTTGGGTTTTAAGAACCGTGAAAGGAACGATGACTTGACACTAATTATAAGCAGATTTGCAGAGTGCTTATCGATCCTTTGATGAGATGCTAAAATCTGCGACGCCAATAGGGGACTTTTGGACACAGGGTTGGGAAGTACCGACGACCGTCCGACAGTGGAGCACCATTTGCACCATTCAAGGTATGGAGCTCGCGTCCTGGAGGTTGCCAGCATTCTCAAGCGGGCAAAGGACCGGTCCGTTCAAAGCGATTGCTACGACACGACTGAAAGAAATGCTTCCCAACGCATACGTTCCGTAAATCCCACTCGAGCTACACATGCAACAGAGATCAATCAGAAGATATTTCATTCTTCTGTGACAATCAGCAAAAGACTGCAAATATTTTTCACGATTTCACAGGCTGTTAATCCGTTTCCGTCGTTTTCAGTTTGCCGCCGGTTTCAAAAAGAAAAAGCATAAAGACGGATTTTCCTTTTGCGTGAAGAATCATGACGGATTTCTTGTCTCTCGTATTTGTCTCCTCAGATTAATTCGAGTTCCCCTTAGATTTTGTCAATTGTCTCTGGAAGTTTTACGTTGTGTTGTGGGCCTAATCTTTGATGCTAATCAAGCCCACGTATCGCCGGCCATTACCCCTTGCTTGCACTCCTAATTCCCTTGGCATGTTCGAGGAACCATAGCTTTCACGAATATTTTTGAGCATATTGAAGAGGAATATCATGCAACACGGGACCTGAAAAGCTTGCTTTGACGTCTCAACCTCTTACTAGTAAGGGAGGTGTACTTGACCCAATGAATAAAACAAACCACCTCACCTTCCCTCTTTCTCTCTCTTATTGTCGAGGGAGTAGACAAAATAAATTGGAAAAACCTATGTCTATGTGGGGAAAACCTCACTCTAGAATAAATTGGAAAAACTTGAATATGTCAAAAAAACCTTCGGCCCCATCGTGTAATCTCTCAAGCACACAGTGCAAGCAAGGAGCTCGCCCTAGTGTGTGGTTTCGAAGGGGTCTTCACACTCCCTTGAGATAGAGTTGGGCAATGCAACGAAAACCCCGTGCTCTTTCGAGTGGTGCCCTATTGCCATCCCCACATCTCACCTAGCATCACAAACCCACATTATTCTAAATAACCACAATGGGTGAAGCCAAATTTATCTCTCTCGTGTTACTTAGTCATATGGTTAGACCCTCTTGGCACATCTAGTTGCACTATTTTCTTATCCTAGAAAGCAAATGTCACTAGGGTGTCACTGTGTATTTGCTTTAAATGAGCTTCACACGATTATAGAACTTACAATCATGAAAATACTAAGAGATGAGGGCTAACACAATAAATTTCCCCTTTATTGACAAATATTATGTGGGAAGGCATTATCCAATGGTGAAATATTTCACAAAGCGCTTACATCTACATTAAGTATGTACTCCATCAAATTAGTATCAAACAAGAGTGACATGATGTAAGTGCTCTTTTTCCAATCTTGTTAAAGCACTCTTTTTGTTGGCATGCTTTAATTGGGAAGTACTTAAAAAACAAACATAATTACATGTACTTTTTCAATCATGTTAGAGCATGATAAACTATTGGTGAGGTTTTTGTATCATTCCGTAGGGAAGTACTTGTGAAAGGCATAATAAGTACTTCTTCAATCACAATAAAGCATGATCAAATTCTCACTCAAGCTTTGACATGATTTCATAAGCAGTACAAGGAACATAACTTTTACATTTCTTATTAATTGAAGTGGTCTCAATCTTGTTATTTAAAGTGATCACTTGACTCAAATTTTTATTTTATGAGACTTATTCAATTCCTAGCTTAAATTTTGAAGTTATATCTATTTTAATTAACACTAGTTTGGTAATTTACTTCCAATTTACTACAAGTCATAAAAGTGTCCTTTCATAAGGTTGAAGAAAAGTATGTCTCAAATTTTTTTTAATAAAAGCCTGATTCATGTTCAATCTACACTATCCTATCAATGTGGCAAAGTTTTGGCAATGAGAAAAACAAGTATACATCCTATTAAACCATTTAATATAGCATCTACATGACCAAGACATCATAGGAAAAGTATTGGCATGACGTCCACAACAACACAAAGCAACTATAGACGCGCTTGGTAGATGCACAAAATAGCGGGCACGTCTATAGGCGTTGCTTTAGTAGAGGAATTACAGGCGCGTCTAAATGCGCATCTAAAAGCTCGTCTATTTGCGCGTAAATTACCGCATCTACATGCGCGTCTAACCTGAGAAAATACGGGCACATCTAACATCGCGTTTATTAGCGCGTCTATTTACGCGTGTATTAGCGTGTTTATTTGTGTGTTTACACTGAGAATCCGACTCGCATTTAGATGCATAGATAGACGCAAACCAGAGAATACAGAAAGTGAGATTTTGGTGTACATCATTGCTTTCCAAACATTGCCCATGATTACCAAAGCACATAATTTTTTGCAAGCCCACATATACAAGAATTAAGTGAGATGAGGAGAATGAGACAATATGTAAAATAGTTTTGCCAATATCAATTATGGGGCTACGGTTCAATCTCATCCTCAATGAGATCAACCCTTGCCAAACTATCTACTTCAAAATCCAAACAAGTGTTTAGATGTACAAATACATTCAACCCACTACTACTTGTGCCACTCATGTGCTCATCGAAATCAGCATCTCGAATGGTAGGCTCGTCCTCATGGGTAATGGCCTCAGTATCTATATCTCCTATCTCATGATCATCCTCCTCTCTCGTATCACGGTCATCATCACGTCCATGGCCATGATCATCCTCCATACGCTCCATATTAGTAAATGTACTATACATCACTTTGGAACGTGGCATAATAGGTATGACATGCCACCATCTATTATTATCCACCATTGGTTGATAGACAACCTAATTCAAACACAAATACAATCATGTTATTTTTCTTGCATCAAGTATTTAAAAGCGAGTATTTTTATATGTGTGCACAGTACCTGTTCACATTGTTGCAGTAGTACTAGTGTGTCCTTCCTCCTTTGCCAAAACTTTGTGGAGTCAATAGTTACAAAGCCACTTGCATGGCGTTTGATTGTTGCATTAGGGCCTCTTTCCACCATGTCCTTAAACCACTTTACATCCAAAACATACACAAAGAAGCGTCGAAAGTCAAGCATAATAATATCTTGGATTATGCCACAATAATCATCCATGGCTCCATTGGCTCCCTCAAAGCTAGCAATGACGCCGCAATCTTGTGTGTTTCTCTTATCATCAATCCGTTGTGTTCGAAAATGCTTGCCCTCACACCATATAGCATTGAACATAGTGCACTACACCAAGAAAAAATCAATTAAATAAGCAATCTAAATTATTGAAAGCTCCTAACTTATACATAACATTCTATATACCGACCTTGCTCATGCATTCCCTAGCATACTCCCATTCTTCCATTGTGATATGCATCCCCTCGTCTTTCTCTACTTTCTCCATTTCATCAAGTAGCCAATCCACATGAATATCCTTTGGAAGTGCTCTTAGATACTGAGGGTATGGCACACGAGATCCGTGGTGTGTACGAAAGAGGGCCCTTTCTTCTTGTCTTCTTGCCGTTGCATCCTCGTACCTTGTCACCCATCTTTTCATCACATCACTATTAAGCACGCAAAAGAGGTTGATACTATTATGCAACTCCGTGTCTATTACTTTGTTGCGTCCTTTCCCTTGAGGCACAATAGAGGTCATTCTTAGGTCGTCATCATCTCTCCATAGTCGTGGGAGAGAGCTATCCACATCAACAAGAAACTCGAAAATATATACAAGTGACTCTTGTACCAACCAACCCTCGGCCATGCTACCTTCGGGTCTTGCATTTTGTCTCACGAAGCCCTTCAAGGTCTTCATGAAGCGCTCCAAGAAGAACAACCATCGTGCATGTATAGTACCGCATATAGCAATCTCATCCACCAAATGCACTATGAGATGTAGTTGGCTTGTGAGAATAGAACGTGGAAATGTCTCCTCCACTAAACAAACCGCCTCCACTGACATAACTCGAGCATTCTCAAGCGTGGTGGGATCTATTTCCTTTGAGCTCACATACCTCACAAGCTCGCCCATCTTGTAAATACAATCTTTCACGTCCTTCGATGCACTACGTGAAATGCTAGTAGGTAGTATGAACTGAACCCGCGAGGAGGTGGTTGATTAGTTGCTTATAGCTATTCACTCACAAATTTGAAAGGAAAAAGATATTATGCACATAAAATACTTACTTGGAGCATCTTGTGCCAATCATGAGATTTCAAGCCATATAATTGCTCTACACCTCTTTTCTTGCTCTTTGTAAAGGCTCCCTTCAAAAACCTCATGCATCCAGTGGGAGTACGAATTGTAGTAATAGCGCGCTTCACCGTCGCCATCTCTAGCTTTGATAACATCCACGGTGCACGAGGTAAAAAAACACGCCCATTTGGTCTCTCTTGAGGCCAAGCTTCACGCATCCTCCCTGTGGTACGTAGATCCTCCCTTATGCCTGCCGAATCTCGTGTCCCATTCAAATGCTCCCAAATAGTAGATGCCACATTCTTGAAGATATGCATGGGATCAAGCAGGTGATTGATCTTGAGGTGGGACCAATATGGTAAACGATAAAAGATGGAGTATCTAAACAAAACAAAGTGTTAGCGTGCAATCTTTACTTTCAGCCAATATAGCCAATCTTTACTTCCAGCCAATAGTTACAAACCCTTACCGGCTCATGCCAAGTGGTGGAGGAGTCGTGGAACCGTCCCTAATTCTCATCCAATCTCTCACGGTGAGTGATTGTGGGAGGACTTCATTCCAAGGGGCAACATATCTAGGATGATAAGGTGGGAGAAATCGATGGTGATTCTCATAGATGACCTTATTCAATGCATCTGCCCATGAGGCAACTAGCGAAGGACCACAAACAGGACATGCATGGTAACCCGATGTAGTGAGACCTGAACAATAGATGCAATTAAGAGTGGAAGGTGGGTTTAGGGTGCCACATCCTTTGCCTATTCATAATTAAAAATGCAATGCTTACCTGAACACTCACCATAGCCTGGGAAGTCATGCATCGTCCACATCAAGACTGCTTTGCAGTTGAAGTCTCGTGACGAGGGAGGCTTGCTCACATCATGCACCTTGATACCTCTCCAAAGTATCTCTAGCTCATTAATTAAAGGCTCCAAATAAACATCAGGGTTTTTGACTTTATGTTTCCCTGGAATTAGAAGGGACAGCATAACATGTCCTTTCTTAATAGCCATAGAGGGTGAAAGATTGTAATTCACCAATACCACTGTCCATACACTGTAAGACGTGCTTTTGAGACCAAATGGGTTCACACCGTCCATACCCAATGCAGGTCTCAAGCTCCTAGGTTCTTCCTTGAAGCTTGGTCATGTGTCTTCAATATGCTTCCACGCAGGAGAGTCCGCGGGAGTTCTCCACTTGCCATCGGTTGATCGATGGGAGGAATGCCATGACATGAGCTCTGCAATAGATTTGCACTTGAACATATGTTGGATGCGAGGGATTATGGGAAAATGTCGCAATACCTTATGAGGCACGTCCAAGGTTTTGAGATCTGCTCTATATCTTGCCTCTCCACAAGTGGGACACTCTCTTGCATCCTTATGTAGTCCACGAAACAAAACGCAATCGTTGACACATGCATGGATGCGCTTGTAATCTAATCCTCCAAGAGAGGTCACATGTTGCCTGCACGTGAAGA
The DNA here is from genome assembly GCF_047967505.1 of Dipteris shenzhenensis. Classification (NCBI taxonomy): domain Eukaryota; kingdom Viridiplantae; phylum Streptophyta; class Polypodiopsida; order Gleicheniales; family Dipteridaceae; genus Dipteris; species Dipteris shenzhenensis. Next base: position 25,575,525 of record NC_141612.1, read on the forward strand.
CCATAAATGAGGAAAAGCATTCGAGTAATTGACCCACTAGCATAATTCACCATGTTTGCAAAATCAACTTTAAAGCTTACTTGAGTAATGCATTCAAACTTGCATTGCTCCATCCATAGATGGTTTGCAAGTTTAGTAACTCAAGGGAGGCACATAGAATAGAGAATGTGCACCCCTCAAACAGTGGAGTCGATGCTGCAGTAAAAAGATCATCCTGCTCCATGCTATTATCCCTCCCTTGATGAACATATAAATCCCGCACCATATCATCAAACACCTCCTCCTCCACGGCTTCATGAGGTAATGGCAGAGGGCTACTATCACCATCACTCAATGCATCCGTAACGGTCCCTCCTAAAGATCCCACCCCATATCGCCGATGCTTCGCCTCCTCACGGCGAGCATAGGGTAACATATGCGGGTGTGGCACTGCATCCTGTATCAAATTAAAATGGGATCATAACTCAAACATATGAACACCCATAGGTATCTCAATCAACCTTAACTTACAAACCCTTACCCTGTTTATGGTCACATCCCATTCTCCATACTTTGAGATATGATTGAGTGTAATCCTACGTGCACAATACATGTTTCCTCGACATCGATCACACAGACATTTGATTTTTTGCTCCAACCACATTTCGCGATGGTGGATACGGAGGGATTCATCCTCACTGGAGCTACTTGTTGAAGATGAAGACATCCTACAAACAAACAACCCACCCAATTTGCTCTTCTTCAAATGTTTAATTTAAACTCTGTGGCGCGTCTAAAGGTGCGTCTAAAAGCGCGTCTAAAATCGCGTCTAAACGTGCGTCTAAAAGCACGTCTACTCTGTGTATTTAGACGCGCCTATAGACGCGCTATTAGATGCGACTATAGACGCGGCTTTTAAACCTACTTTTTAGTGCGCCGCTCGCTTTGCTTTTCTTCACATTACTTATACTTCGCGCGGCTTGCTTCCTTCCTTATTAGCAGATCCATAGTTTCGACGCTTAAGAGGAAGGCTCCCATACTTACTTCCAAGCTTACACTTAAGAGGAAGGCACCCACACTTACTTCTAAGCTTAAAGGAGAGGAGGACAAACAAGGAGGAGAAGCAACTTTGAAAAAGAAAGAAGAACCTTCCATACCTCTATCCAAGTAAGTCTTTTTGCAGTTGATCTTGTTTGGAAGTTTGCTCTCTTTAGATTTGTACTTTTTCGTATCCAAGAAGCGCATGATCTGGGTATCAGTGTCACGTTTGTGTGTCGGGCGCAACGTCCTTTTCTACTTTTTAGGAATCCCGTCTGTCGGAGCGCATTTATAGGTGCATCTCAGAGCGCGTCTAAAAGCGCGTCTACAGGTGCGTCTAAACACGCGTCTGGCCTATTTGCAGACACAGACAGACGCGTCGATAGATACTCTGTTAGACGCTCTGTTAAATGCTCTATTAGACGCTCTGGTAGACGCTCTACTAGATGCTCTATTAGACGCGTCTATAGACGCACAAATCAGACACGTCTATAGACGCGCTCTGACAGTAAGCCCTCTCTTCCCTTCCCCTTTCTTCTCAGCTCATCAGTAATAGATTTTTTTCCTTTTTTCTAGTTCAACATGTGGCCAGGAAGCACTTCCAGCTCACCTGATCCGTGTGAATCTATTTGGAAGGACTTATATAACCTTTTAGGGCACCCTCCTAGTCCTGCGGAGTTATACGGGTATATGACGGGTACTCTAAACACTCCCCAGGAGTCGGCACTACAGACTCCAAGCCACCCCACACCGCCTGAGATCACCCCAGCGGAGTCAGCATAGCCATCTTATGACCCTTCTTATGCCCCTTCCCCCGTACCGTCTTATGCCCCTTCCCCCATGCCGTCTTATGTCCCTTCTGCGATCCCGTCTTATGCCCCTTCCCCCATGCCGTCAGGAGGTCCTTCTGTCTCGCAGAGCCGTCGACGTACTCCTGTGCCATCGAGACTCGGTTCTCCAGCTATGAGTGGTCAACGTAGTCCCGTGCAGTCTCCAGCTACGAGTGGCCAGCGTACGAGCTCGACACGACAGGGTAGCAGGCGTAGTAGCAGGGAGAATGGTGGGGGATGCATGGCACAGTGCTTTGGGCCATGTGGCGGTGGGGAGGATGATGATTCAGATGATTTAGACGTGCCTCTGGGTGATGGTACGATTTATTATGACATCACTCAAACAGGAGGCATCTTGATGGATGCGCGGGGGAAGGACATCATGGCCTTCATGCGCTCTATAATTACTAACAATTACAGAGATTGCTTTATCCACTACAAAGACCACCCAAAGAGGTTGGCTGATGAGACCCTCGCTACTGTTCGCTCTAGGTATCCTAACCCCCCCAATCGCCAGTTCACAGATAAATGGGCCAAGTCAAAGATTGTTACGATACTTCAATAAAAGATCTTCGCTTAAGAGGCAGGCACTAGCGGAGCTTGCCAGGCTTGAGGCAGGTCAACCACCAAGGGGCCCACCCCACACCGCTCACAGGCATGAGTGGAAGAAGGCAATGAAGTCAGCAAGGGAGGACCCCAGTCTGCAGCACGTGGAGGCACGGAGGATCCAGATGGAGGAATATGGAAGCGCACATTTTGGAGCAGGGGGTGTTGAATCATGGGAGGCCCAATTTTAAGTATCGATCTCAAATTATATTGCTTATGTAGTTTATTAGGAGGTTGTTTCTTTGTAGTAATCCCTCCGCAAAGTGTGTCGTCATGCAGCTTGAGATCGTGGGCAGATACCCTACTCCTGTGGAGACAGCCTACCAATGCCACCATCGCAGAGGAGAGACATGGAGGCACTTCTATGATGACGGGTTGATTACTGAGGAGCAGTATACCCGGGCTACTGGAGCGGCCCCCTAGGTATTTGAAAGTAATTAAATAATGCCAAAATTATAAGTAAAGATTTGATTTTTCATACATTGATATATGTTGTCCCTTGTTTACAAGCCCGTGCACAAGACGATGAGGAAGAGGAGGAAGGAGGCGCAGAAGGGAGCGCAGAAGGGAGCGTGGAAGGGAGCGAGGACCTGGAGAACATAGATTAGTTGTACAAGTAGTGCTAGCTACTCTTTTTTGTACTTAAAGCCACTGGCTTGGCTTTGTGCCTCTTGTATATACACTCCTCTTATTTTTTGTACTTGAAGCCACATGACATGGCTTAGCTTCGTGCTATATGTATATACAAGCACTTTTTGAGCTTTTAATTTTATTGTGTTTTGGAGTTGTAATGTTTTATTTGGAATTGTAATTAAAATGCGGTTGGCTGTAAGAATTGAATTACACAATGTGGATATGGGATTCTTGTAACTATATAGCATACACAACATCACAGCATTCTGTAAAATTTATAAAAAAAATTTAAAGCGCGTCTATCAGTGCGTTTAAAAACGTGTTTATATACGCATCTGTTTGTTCGACTTGCGTCTATATTTGCATTTATAAACGCGTTTATAAGCGCGTCTATTTATGCATCTAAGTGCACGTCTATACGCGCGTGTGTCTGATATATAGACGCGCAATTAGATACGGGTCTCCAGACGCGAAAATAGACACGCAAATAGACGCGCCTGTAAGTTTTTTATTTAGTTCAATAAACGCGTCTGTTTGCGCGTCTATGGGTGCTTTGTCTTGTTGTGGTCAAAATTTGGAATTGAATTTGGCATCATTGAGGTATCAATTATGCTAGGAAAATTCACAAGGAAAGTTTTGGAAGAGATGGAAGAAAAGTATAAGAAAAGTATGTGCCATAAAAACCCATCAAAATTCTAAAGCTTTGCACACACTACTACACACGGATCCTATTGCGACGTTTACGTACCGACGTTTAGCGCGCACGGGGCACTAATTGTCGGTATGAAAAGCGCATCCCGTAAAGCGTCGCTATATAGCGACGTTAAGCAAAAGTCGCTATATAGCGACGGTTATAAAAGTCGCTATATAGCGACTTTTAAGAGTCGCTATATAGCGACACTGAGATACTATGTTATAGCGACGTTTTTCAGAGATGTTTTTTACTCATATAGGCCTTAAAAGTTAGTTTTTTCCAATGACAAAATTTTTTAAATTTTCATACATGTTTGATCTCATAGAGACTAAAAATACGAGAGCATGTACATGTTTGATCCTTTAAAAGAATAAAAGTACAAGAGCATGTACATCAAGTTCGAAGCTCATATATTCATGTCTACGTTTGAGACTTGGCTAAGTCTAGTGTGCCAAACAAGTCTATCTCCAACTCTATATTGAGTTGATCTCCTATATCATCATCGTACGTTCACCATAGACTTGATCATCTTCTTCAATAAAGTCGAGTGATTCTTGATGATTGTCATCTTCTTCCTCAATATCATGATCTCCATCTTCCTCCCATATGATGTCATTATGCACATCTTCATCTTGGCTCATATTGTGATCTTCATCTTCTTCTCTAAATCCATCTGGATCAATTGGATCCGGCATTGGTAGTGGCATCTCCATATCCACATGATCTCTATCTTCATATCCACATTGGTAGTGTGAAGGTATATGCACACCACCCTCCTCATCCTGTCTCAAGATTTCGTGTCATGTACGCATGCAATATTAATCATGAACTCAAATAGCAATGACTTTTTGATGATCCATCACCATGTGCACCACCAACGGTGGGTTATGGTTTGGGCTCCTCCCCATACATCCTCAAGTGGCGCATGACAATATGGCATTGATGTCATACTTCTCGCTTGCAATGAGTGCAATGATAATACAATCTCTCCGTAAGCCACTCTGCACTCTCGAGCATTGGCGCATCATCTGACAAGCTTTCACTCGTCCCTTCCATCTGCACACCTCTAAAGTCATAACACAAAATGCAAGGAAATCCTTTAAGATCCAAAAATTAGCCACCCATGAGCTTCTTCCCTCTCTTCTTAGATCAAGTGCCTTGAATTGACACTTTTAAGATATAAGTGTCGCTATATAGCGACACTTAGGGTTAAAGGTCGCTATATAGCCACTTTTAGGGTTAAAGGTCACTATATAGCCACTTTTAGGGTTAAAGGTCGCTATATAGCCACTTTTAGGGTTAAACGTTGCTATATAGTGACTTTTAGGGTTTGAGTTTTTTAATGTTAAAGGTCGCTATATAGCGACTCTAAAGCGTCGCTATATAGCGACGGAAAAGCGTCGCTATATAGCGACACTGTGGATTTAAACCGAAACCTGTTGCGATGCGCGGCGCTTTCTTTTGCACTCTCTAATTTCTATTGTAAGCAAAGCAATCTCTCCTCCTACCTATTTCCGACGACCTCCCACTCTATTCTCCACTCCTCACTACTACTCACCCCTCTCCTAGCTCTTGTGCTCCCCCTCCACCCTTCTCCCTCTTTGGTTTCTTGAAAGGAAGTTTTTGAAGAGGTCTCTTTGAACAATGTAGGTAGGTTTTTTGTGAGATTTCGTTTTGTGAGTGCTTCTCCTTGTATTGCTAAAGCTCCTTACTAGTTTTCATGCTTGATTTCAAAGGATTTCAAAGGCCAGTCCACAAAACACTGAGCGGGACGTACTATTCCAAGTAAGTGCTTCCTCTTTTTTCCATTTGTTATTTTTTTAATTTGCATTGGCTTGCAGCTAGTGCCTTAAGTGCTAGCTGTAGTGATGGGCGTAGGAACCTTCTCTTCCCCTCTCTTCCCTCTTCTCTCCTCTTCTTTCCCTCCTCTCCTTCTCCTTCTCCTTCAATCTTTCAATCTCTTTCCCCCTCTTTTTTCCTCTTTCGTTTCCCTCTTCTTCTCCTGTTTCCCCCCCTCTTTTCCCTCTTTCATGCTCATGCTCTTATGCTCATGCATAAGCATAAGCATAAGCATGAGCATAAAAGAAGGAGGCATATGTCTCTTTTTCCCTCTTTCCTTTTCCTCTTCTTCTCTCTTTCTTTCCCTCTTTCCCCTTTTCCAATCTCTCTTTTCTTTCCCTCTTCTTCTCTCTTCTCCTCTTTCCCCTCCTCTTTTCCCTCTTTCATGCTCATGCTGCATGAGCATGAAAGAGGGAAAAGAGGAGAGGAAAGAGGAGAAGAGAGAAGCTTATGCATAAGACTCCTCTTATGCATGAGCATAAGAGAAGGAGACATATGCTCATGCATAAGCATGAGCATATGTCTCTTTTTCCCTCTTTCCTTTCCCTCTTCTTCTCTCTTTCTTTCCCTCTTTCCCCTTTTCCAATCTCTCTTTCCTTTCCCTCTTCTTCTCTCTTCTCCTCTTTCCCCCCCTCTTTCATGCTCATGCTCTTATGCTCATGCATAAGCATAAGCATAAGAAAAGGAGACATATGCTCATGCTTATGCTTATGCATGAGCATAAGAGAAGGAGACATATGCTCATGCATAAGCATGAGCATATGTCTCTTTTTCCCTCTTTACTTTCCCTCTTCTTCTCTCTTCCTCTCTTTTTCCCCCTATTTTCCCTCTTTCATGCTCATTCTCTTATGCTCATGCATACGCATAAGCATGAGCATAATGCTTATGCTTATGCATAAGCATAAGAGAAGGAGACATATGCTCATGCTTATGCTTATGCATGAGCATAAGAGAAGGAGACATATGCTCATGCATGAGCATATGTCTCTTTTTCCCTCTTTACTTTCCCTCTTCTTCTCTCTTTCTTTCCCTCTTTCCCCCTTTCCAATCCCTCTTTCCGTTCCCTCTTCTTCTCTCTTCTCCTCTTTTCCACCCTCTTTTCCCTCTTTCATGCTCATGTTCTTATGCTCATACATAAGCATAAGCATAAGCATGAGCATGAGCATGAGCATATGTCTCATTCTCTTATGCTTATGCATAAGACTCCTCTTATGCATATGCATAAGCATAAGCATAAGAGAAGGAGACATATGCTCATGCTTATGCTTATGCATGAGCATAAGAGAAGTAGACATATGCTCATGCATAAGCATGAGCATATGTCTCTTTTTCCCTCTTTACTTTCCCTCTTCTTCTGTCTTTCTTTCCCTCTTTCCCCCTTTCCAATCTTTCTTTCCGTTCCCTCTTCTTCTCTTCTCTTATGCATAAGCATAAGCATAAGCATAAGAGAAGGAGACATATGCTCATGCTTATGCTTATGCATGAGCATAAGAGAAGGAGACATATGCTCATGCATAAGCATGAGCATATGTCTCTTTTTCCCTCTTTACTTTTTGTAATAACAAAATTTCTTTTGTAATTTAAAAAAAAAAGCATTAGTGGGGCAAAACAGGGCTTGCTATGGCCCTGTTAGGCCCCACTAATGCTTTTTTTAAAGTTCTGTTAATCGTCGCTATATAGCGACGTTTACCAGTGTCGCTATATAGCGACGATTAGTAGCGTCACTATATAGCGACGTTTAAGAACGTCGCTATATAGCGACGCTTTATAGCGACGGTTCTTTTCCGACGCTTTTAGCGACTTTTATAGCGACGTATGTGCCCGTGAAAAAAAAAAATTTTAATGTAAAAAGCGTCGGTATTTTCGTCGGAAAAGGACCTATGCCTTATAGTGACAATCACTCACTACGGGAGATTGGATGAGAATTTGGGATGGTTCCACGACTCCTCCCCCACTCGGCATGAGCCGGTAAGGGTTTGTAACTATTGTGTGCTATATTGGCTGGAAATAAAGATTGCCCGCTAACACCAGCTTTTGTTTAGATACTCCATCTTTATCGTTTACCATATTGGTCCCACCTCAAGATCAATCACCTGCTTGACCCCATGCATATCTTCAAGAATGTGGCATCTACCATTTCGGAGCATTTGAATGGGACACGAGATTCCATAGGCATAAGGGAGGATCTACGTACCACAGGGAGGATGCGTGAAGCTTGGCCACAAGAGAGGCCAAATGGGCGTGTTTTTTTACCTCTTGCACCGTGGAGGTTATCAAAGCTAGAGATGGCAACGGTGAAGCGCGCTATTACTACAATTTGTACTCCCACTAGATGCATGAGGTGTTTGAAGGGGACCTTTACAAAGAGCAAGAAAAGAGGTGTAGAGCAATTATCTGGCTTGAAATCTCATGATTGGCACAAGATGCTCCAAGTAAGTATTTTATGTGCATAATATCTTTTTCCTTTCAAATTTGTGAGTGAATAATTATAAGCAACTAATCAACCACCTCGTTGTGGGTTCAATTCATACTACCTACTAGCATTTCTCATAGTGCATCGAAGGACGTGAAGGATTGTATTTACAAGATGGGCGAGCTTGTGAGGTACTTTACATGATACAAAATATGATGCGTATCAATGCTCCATGCAAGGTGTTCATATTGCTAATATGGTGTACTTTTTCATTTCTGTATGTGAGCTCAAAGGAAATAGATCCCACCACGCTTGAGAATGCTCGAGTTATGTCAGTGGAGGTGGTTTGTTTAGTGGAGGAGACATTTCCACGTTCTATTCTCACAAGCCAACTACATCTTATAGTACATTTGGTGGATGAGATTGCTATATGCAATACTATACATGCACGATGGTTGTTCTTCCTCGAGCGCTTCATGAAGACCTTGAAGGGCTTCGTGAGACAAAATGCAAGACCCAAAGGTAGCATTGCCGAGGGTTGGTTGGTACAAGAGTCACTTGTATATATTTCTGAGTTTCTTGTTGATGTGGATAGCTCTCTCCCACGACCATGGAGAGATGATGAAGACCTAAGAATGACCTCTATTGTGCCTCAAGGGAAAGGACGCAACAAAGTAATAGACAAGGAGTTGCTTAACAATATCAACCTCTATTGCATGCTTAATAGTGATGTGATGAAAAGATGGGTGACAAGATACGAGGATGCAAAGGCAAGAAGACAAGAAGAAAGGGCCCTTTTTCATACACACCACGGATCTCATGTGCCATACCCTCAGTATCTAAGAGCACTTCCAAAGGATATTCATGTGGATTGGCTACTTGACGAAATGGAGAAAGCAGAGAAAGACGAGGGGATGCATATCACAATGGAAGAATGGGAGTATGCTAGGGGATGCATGAGCAAGGTCGGTATATAGAATGTTATGTATAAGTTAGGAGCTTTCAATAATGTAGATTGCTTATTTAATTGATTTTTTCTTGGTGTAGTGCACTATGTTCAATGCTATATGGTGTGAGGGCAAGCATTTTCAAACACAACGGATAAGAGAAACACACAAGATTACGGTGTCATTGCTAGCTTTGAGGGAGCCAATGGAGCCATGGATGATTATTGTGGCATAATCCAAGATATTATTAAGCTTGACTTTTGACGCTTCTTTATGTATGTTTTGGATGTAAAGTGGTTTAAGGACGTGGTGGAAAGAGGCCCTAATGCAACAATCAAACTCCATGCAAGTGGCTTTGTAACTATTGACTCCACAAAGTTTTGGCAAAGTAGGAAGGACACACTAGTACTACCACAACAATGTGAATAGGTACTGTGCACACATATAAAAATACTCACTTTTAAATATTTGATAGCTTCGATGCAAGGAAAATAACATGATTGTATTTGTGTTTAAATTAGGTTGTCTATCAACCAATGGTGGATAATAATAGATGGTGGCATGTCATACCTATTATGCCACGTTCCAGAGTGATGTATAGTACATTTACTAATATGGAGCGTATGGAGGATGATCATGGCCATGGAGGTGATGATGACCGTGATACAAGAGAGGAGGATGATCATGAGATAAGAGATACAGATATTGAGGCCATTACCCGTGAGGACGAGCCTACCATTGGTGATGCTAATTTCGATGAGCACATGAGTAGCACAAGTAGTAGTGGGTTGAATGTATTTGTAGATCTAAACACTTGTTTGGATTTTGAAGTAGATACTCTGGCAAGGGTTGATCTCATTGAGGATGAGATTGAATCGTAGCCCATCATTGATATTGGCAAAACTATTTTACATATTGTCTCATTCTCCTCACCTCACTTAATTCTTGTATATGTGGGCTTGCAAAAAAGCATTGATGTTTTTGTTAAAATTATGTGCTTTGGTTATCATGGGCAATGTTTGGAAAGCAGTGATGTACACCAAAATCTCCCTTTATGTATTCTTTGTTTTGCATCTAAATATGCATCTAAATACGCATCTAATTATCGGTGTAGATGCACTAATAGATGCGCTAATACATGTGCAAATAGACACTCTGACAGACACAGTATTAGACGGGCCCATATTTTCTCAGTGTAGACGCGCTAATAGACGTGTCAGTACATGTGCAAATAATTGACCTATTAGACATGCTATTAGATGCACCCAAAATTTATCTATTTAAACAATGCCTCTAGACGCGCCCGCTATTTTGCGTGTCTATCAAGCGCGTCTATAGTTGCTTTGTGTTGTTGTGTTGGTATCCGAAGCACTTGCTCGGCTATCTTGTGTGAAGTTAGCCATGACTCCACAATCATATGTGATTCTCTTTGAATCGATGCGTTCCACGTGAAAATGTCGTCCATATGATCATAATGCACTATACTTTTTATACTTCAAAAGAGCATCATTAAAACAATGAAGATGCATCTATTTTATAGCGTATATTTCCACAAATAATTACTTAATTATGTCAAGAGGTAAGAAACTTACATGCATCATACATCCAGATGATAACTCTCGCTCGCGCTCGTTTATTGTCTCTCCATCGCGTTTGGCTTTACATAGAGCCAGTTGTAGCCAATCAAGTGACATGTGAGTGGGGAGAAGGGTGAGATCCCGTGGATACACATGCAATCGCCTGTACATTACTCTGAATCTCGTCCTTGCATTTATTCTTTCTGCTTTGGCCGCTTCATATCTCTCAATCCACTTCTACATCTCCTTGCTATTGAGGATACAAAACTTATTGAATTTCTCCATTTGCTCTTCGCTTGTCTTTCTTTCAATCCCTTTTCCTTGGGGAACCTCGCCAATGATGCAATTATCATCCTTGTTATGCCAAGCTTGTGGCATATCGGGATCCGTGGATGCAAGAAACTCCGTGATATATACTAATGACTCTTGCACTCCTCTTGCACAAGCCATCCCTTTGCCATGCGTGCTTCTGGTCTTGCTCTTTGTCTTATAAATCCCTTTAAACTTTTCATAAACCGCTCGAAAAAAAACATCCATTGACTATGAACGGTACCTGCAATGGCCACCTCATCAACTATGTGCATGACAAGCAAGTGCACTTGAGTTGCCATAATGCTCGAGGGAAAGTGCTTCTCAAGCAAGCATATGGCTTCGATGGATTCCACCCTAGCCTTCTCGATGCTCGATATGAAGATCTCTTTTTGAGATATCCACCTATTTCACATGCCCATGTAAGATATATTCATAATCAGTCTACAGATTATTCAGCTTAAATTGAAGAAAATGCAATCAATGTGATTTGATAGTAAGCATACCTCACAATATCATTGATCTTGAATATAGCATTTCTAACATCTTCTTGTAAGCACCCTTTTATTGTAATTGGGAGGATGAACTATCAAAGCAACAAAGAAGTCATGTCAATGATATAACATAATCATAATTACACTAACACATCTCGATTATCGGTACACTAATCCTACAGCTTAGAATACCTGTAAGACCTTGTGCCAATCATGGGACTTGAGCCCACTAAGCTTATTGTCCTTTGAAAATGCTCCTTTCAAGCAACGCATGTACCCTGTGGGTGTTTGAAAAGAGGCAATGTCTACCTTAACCGTTGCCTCCTCTCTCGTGGAGAGAATCCATATTGCTTTCAGGACAACGTTTCCTGAAGCACGCACTTGGAACCACAAATGAGACATCCTATTCATAGCACGCAAGTCTTCTCGCACCCCTCTCGAGTCTTTGGAACCAACCAAGTGTGCCCAAATAGTAGCCCCCACATTCTTGAAGATATGCATGGGATCCAAGAGATGATTGATTTGGGGGACGAGCATTTTCTGAGCGAAATCTTCCGAGCGTCCGAGCGAAGGAAAAAAGAAGCTTCCAACTATGCATAAATATGGCAAAAATCGATCAGAAGAAAACATAGTTTCACTTAGAAATATGCAAAGTATTATAGCAATGCCTATTTTATACAAAAATCTTTAGGTGAATCTGTAGGAATGGTGAAAGCATAATGGGATGGCTTTTGAAGAAACCCACATGTAGAGTAGACTTCTCTATGAAAATTCCCTTATGATCCTTCTTACAACTTTTACTTAATAGGGGGTGACATTGAAAACCCTCTCTCAACCTATCTTCATGAAAGAGTTTCTTCAAAGAAAACTCATTGAAGCAAGCCATCCAGGTAGTTTCGCCAGCGAAACCCCTTTGAAGCAAGTCTCCCAAGGTAGTTTCGCTGGCGAAACTACCTTGGACAGCACTTTTAAAAGTGACATAACTTTCATATCCAATGTCCAAATATAGTCATTCAACCACTCAAATTGATCGGAACACCCCATTTGAGCACATCTATGGAGTTATATTTTGGAAAATCTTTCATATATAGTATTAAATATTACATGTATTTTATGAGAGTGATATATAAGCCCAAGTTAATACTTATTTATAGTAATCTAAACTTCTTTAGAAACATGTCCATAAATATGCTATAAAAACACTAAAAAGATATTGCCATATGATATAAATGTGTGAATAAGTAATTATATATGCATGGTATTATTACATTGAGAGTGATTATGAGGAATGTTTCTTAAAGGAATCAATACTTTTTTAAGGTAATAACAGGGGTACAAAGGGATGTCTCTAAATAAGAAAATTATGTTGTGTAAAAATGAATGAGTGACTAGTCTGTATATTTTTATGATAAAGGGATCTAGTTCTAGTGAAAATAAAAGTGTAAAAACCATGTTTCCTAAAGAAAAACATTTTTAAAAATCTCTTGAAAAACACGCTCGGATAAACCTGCTCATAGGTTTTTGCTCGTAAAATTGACACATCCATTGATTTGTAACTCACCCCAATAAGGAAGCTCGTGAAAGATTGATAGCCTCTTCATACCACAAGGAGTGGCTTTGGAGTAAACATCATTTTAGAAGATGTGGTCAATAAACTAAACCTGAAGTATATGAAACCTTCACAATTCCAAGTTTGAATGGTGGACCAAAGGCCAGTTGAACTAATAGATATGCTTTCTGATGTTGTGCCTACCATTGGTGGGAATTATTATATAATAAGTTTATTGGTGACCCTTATGGAAGAGAATGCCTATCTATTATTGGTTGGAAGACCTTGGCTAAAAATGTAAAAGTATTGCATGATTGGGGAATCGAGGTAGTGACAATTAATAATGGGGATAAGAAAGTGCAAATTTATATTAATGCCCGCAAAGTTACACGCCAAAGGATTTAGGAGTATGAGATCAGTTTCCAAGAGATGTTGAAACTCGATTATGAAACTATTGATCCTACCAGTGGGAGAGCTTAATCTCTTCTAGATGGTTGCTAAACTCAAATACAACAATGATTACACACACATACATATTGTAAAGACCATTTTAGCGTGAGTCTTGTCACTATAGCTCGTGCTCACAAGTGACTAGCTAATCCAAATATAATCTTAATTGACCATAAAATGCTTAAAAGCTTCCATACAGAAGCCTAGAAAATATATACTTGTATGAGTTGGATCCTCAATTTGAGTTGATGATTGAGATCAAACCCACAAAATCATATGGCTACGTTTATGAGGTTTATACTAGCCTCGGTGTGTGTGTGTGTGTGTGTCTCTCTCTCTCTCTCTCTCTCTCTCTCTCTCTCTCTCTCTCTCTCTCTCTCTCTCTCTCTATCTCTCTCTATCTATACATACATACGTACATGAATAGATATACTCTAGGAAATTGGTGCTTTCACAAACATCCCAATCTCCCAATAATATAGCAAAACTATCAGAGCAATATTCTCAAAGGTACCACAGTGTAGTCTCATAGATTATGTCCCAATAGCTTGGGTAAAACTACCTAGTAAAATTAGAAAAAGCATCACAACTGTAAGTCTGGAATGTGAGAACATGACCAACTTGTAGATGAAAAGAAACTCCACAATTGTTTTGGAACTGTTCTGATATGCAATGGTAGTAATAAAGCGAGGCATTTCAACCAAAGATGAGTCATGCAAGACCTTTTGATCCTCCCAACCACCCTTTAACCTTGTGTAGTTAGCACTTACTACACCAAGCAAGCCTCTATCAATAGTCTCTTGCATGAGGATGAAACATTAGTATGCACAAATGATGATCTCCCCAATAATTGCACCCTTGGATGATCTTCTATCAAGACAATATTCTGTCAATCCCAAAAAAACATATGAGAATAATTTCCCCCGCTCTCCACAAAATCCCCACCAACCACTTTATTTGGAGCTTCTTCCAAGCAATATATCTCTACATATAGATCTAAGATCATCCAAAAGATCAGCACCGACAATTGTGACACATGGCTTAAGGAGTGCTCAGAAAAAAAATGCTTGGGTCTAGACTGCCTACCATGTCTAGGTTGAATAGGAAGTCAATGGGCTTTTTTGACTACTTGGACTTTTTGATGAAACTTGAGGGATATTGATGTATGCTTTCTGCACAAATTTAATATATCTTTCCCAATGCCTTCTTTTTATAAGAACTCAACTAACACATTAGAAACCAAAGCCTCAATAGGCTATTTGCCATTTTCCAAACATCCACATCCTCTCTTGGGTTGAGTTGGCTTGGGATAGTCTTTCTTGCTTTTCAAAGATTCCATATAAACCTAAATTCATAATACTAAAGGAAAAAGAAAATTTGAAAGCACAAAAGAAAAACCTTTGCAAGAATGGGTGGAGATCTACAAACAACATTCCAATTTTAATATGGGAAAGCAACATGAAAACATGTTTGTCCACAAAGTGCATTTGCTGGGCTAAGAGCAACTTACTAACCAAAAATAGGTAGCACTAGGCAAGGGTCTTCTTTCCTTCTTACAAGTACAACTAGATTCAAAATCAGTCAGTTTGGTTGTGAATAGCTGGTTCCTTAACCAACACAATGATTGAATCTAGGGATAGAGGAGGAGCCAAAAATTGTTGTTATCAATACCCATGTGGTTGGTGACTAGCTTCAAGTAGTTAAATAGTTATTCACATAGTACAAGGATGTTTTTGCTTTGGCTTATACTAATTTAAAAGGGGTTCCTATAGAGATCCATTGAGATAGAATCCCACCAGTACCAAATGCAAAATCCATAAAGCAACAAAGGTATAGAATGAATCCTAATTATGACAAATAGGTCAAAGTCAAGCTAGATAAGCTCATTCAAGATGGATTTCATTTATTCAATACAAAAAGTGATTGGCTATTTCCTAATGTGATGGTACCTAAAGAAGAATGTGCAACTTAGAGTGTTCTAATATGAAACATATGAATGGATCATTTGCAGGTGTTCTAATCTGAAACATATCATAGATTCCCAAATGGATGTGATAAGCATGCCCTACAAAGCATAAATGTTGCTAGCTATCATGAGATTTCTCTATGTATATGTATAGCACTTGACATTTGAGAAATACTAAGGAGGTAGTAAGTCTACGCACCAGTTTCTTGCTTTTCTTCGTCCAAAGCTCGTATTTTTCACATGATGTACAGAATTATAGTCTTTTAATGTGTGGCAAGTAGCTTGTTGTTGATGGCTATATTTTGTGTTTCTTGTTGTCGAACATCCTCCTTATAGCTAGGCATCATCTTGATAATCTTTTCCATCCTCATTGGACCTAAAGGTACACCCATTAAGCCTATTTCAAGGTGCAAGAGTAATTGTTTTCTGGGTTCAAAACATGGAAATATAAAAAATTATTTATTGTTAAGAAGAAATTTGGAGGAGGAAATGGTGAAAGAAAAAGGCAATAGCAAAAAAATTGACTATGAAATGTCAACAAAAGTGGGTAGTAGCAAGTTGGAAAGCAAGACGCGATAGAGGGTAGGCTCAAAAAACAATATCTTGCACCTATTGAAAGCATATCAAGACATGAGAGTAAATTAGTAAGAAATTAGATTGAGTAAATATATCTTGGGAAGGAAAGAGAACAACGTTTTGTGCAAAACTCGTGCCAACAGGCAGTATTAGTGTCCATAAAATTGCATGGTAATAACATTTAAGTGGATTTTTTGAAAACCCACATGCTAGACTTTGGTGCAATCCCTTACCATCTTTACACTTTTTTCTTGCAATTTCTCTTTTTGGGCTATTTGATTGAGATGATTCTCTTGTTTTTGACAAGCTTGATGTGTGATATTGAAAGCTTAAGGAGATATAAGCTACACTTTGATCGTGTAGTGAGAGAAGAATATAGAATATAGATGAGGATGTTTCTTCATAGGTTCTCATTTCTTGGGAGGCTTTTTAGGCCCACATACCTTTGGTATTCTCCTAAAGCATGAGCATGTAGGTGGAGGTTCCTTTTACTAACAAGGATCTTTCAAAGGACTCAAGACCCTACCACCCTAGAAGAGCGCAAGGGAGGATGGACTGATCCTACCTCATTCACCCCCTCTTCGATTGGTGAGCTCATTCTTTTGCTACTTTAGGGAGCTCATTCACCCCCCTCTTTGTTTGGAATTTAAAGAGATTTTTGACTTAGGCTCTATCTTCCTCAACCTTTGATTCAAGGATGGATTTTTTTGATTCCAAAGGGGATTAATAAGACTAAAATCTACAAGTAGAGATCAATCACTTGAGTGGATTCTACCTATAAGATCTTGGCCAAGGTCTTGAGCCTATGGTTGTGACCCAAGCTCACTGCCATCATCCGTAATACTCAGATAATACTCAGATAGGTCTTGTTCAAGAGAGTAACATCTTGGACAATATCACTTTCTACAAGGCTATTGATTGGGCTCATCAGGAGGAGTCATGGCCTCTTGCAATTCTTTTGCTAGAGTTTGAGAAGGTGTACAATAGGGTGCATTAGTCCTTTCTAGTGGGCACCATCCACAGTTTGGGCTTCTCAAAACCATGAATTCGAGGGGCCACAGCCTTGTATGCATGGAGCAATAGTCAGATGCTCATTGGAGGTCACACAGGAGGACCCTTTGCATTGTCCCTCTCAATCCATCAGGGCTGCCCTCTAGCTCTCTTCCTATTCTCATTCATGGTAGAGGCTCTAGGTTATCTCTTGAGTTCTCAAGAAATGGCCTCATGGGGATATGCCTCTTGATTTGCTGGGAGGAGGAGCTTCTCAAGTCTAATTTTGTAGACGACATAACTCTGTTTATGGAGAGTTTAGTGGAGAGTTTGGAGGAGGTTAGGGGGAGCACTAGAGTTTTATTGTGAGGCCACGTCCAATTGGGCCGAAACAGTTTGATTTATCACAATGACTGAGGAGGTTCAATAGATCCAAGATTGGGGGGCCACACAAGGCTTTACATGGTTGGCATCCATGTAGTTCACAACGATCTGCCCATGGAAATTTCTTTTACGTGCACTTCATCAAGTACATCCAAATAGAATTTGCCTCACATAAGGACAAGCAACCAAGGACTTTGCCTCACTCTTGGTAATGCATCAACACCCCTAAGCACAACCTTACATTAATGAGTTAATTCCACCAAGAGTTAATACAAATACATGTGCCTGTTTTATGACCCTGCTGGCTATTAGATCTTTTCATGTTGCCATATATACTTATTAAATGTTAGGCTACTTGCTTGGGAGCCTTGTACCAACCTTTATAGATCAATTCAAAAAGTGTTTTATATAGTCTTGGTCTTAGGACAAAGGTGCTCTATCCCATTAAATTTTTGGCATGGACTATGTGAAATTCAAAAGCAAGCTACAAAATAAGTCAACATAGCAAAAGCACAATAGTTCCATGGAGCAAATTGTAACAAAAATCAACACATGTGACAACTTAAAGCAACATAGCAACAATCCATTAGTAAAATCTAGACGTTTGATCTTTTTGAACCATGCCACATGTTTGTACCAATATTTCAATGTATACTGACTTGCATAACTTTTTTAGGGCCTATCTCTCCGCTAAACTTTGACAATACATAGGTCTTTAACTTTTCTAATGTGATGCATTATGCATCCAATGTTGTGTAGCTATTGGAAAATACTACAATTGACATGATATTTCTCTTCAATATATAGTTTGTCTAGTATAGTTGTGTGCTACAAGGTCTAGTATATATATTTGGTGATGCAATTGTTGGATTCCTAGCTATGAAACTTCCTCATGGGAGGGCAATTTATGTTTTTAAGGTTTAGGAGGATTTGATAAGATGCCTCAGGATTGGACCCTTTGAGGTCCTCAAGGTGGGAGGTGGCCATGCAATTGTCAAATTATTGCACTGTGGACATGTGTGTTGAGAAGGGATTGGTTCGAACACGTGATCAATATGTGCAGCCACTGCATGCTAGGTGAGAGAAGTGTGAGTGTTTATGCAACAAAATCAAAGACATACAAGGAAAGGGATGCTCACTTCATTCAACCAACCTTCATCTTCTTGCATTGCTCCGCCTTCCATCTTCCAGGCCACTTCCACATTACATTGTCATTATCTAATCTTGGGTTAACTAGTCCAACTGTGACATCACACTTCAATAAAACTATTGTCTACATACATATCTCTCAACTACAACAAACACATCATCAATTCTCCTCCTCAAGCTCAACATGAGCTTGCACATGGGATACTCTCAATGCATCTTTGAAATGTTGGAAAGTTTCCCTTGGTAATGCCTTAGTGAATATGCTCGCTACTTGGTCATTTGTTCTAGCATAAACCACGTTAATCTCACCACTAACCACTTTCTCCCTGATATAGTGGTAGTGCACTTCTATATGTTTAGTCTATATAATCAAGTGGTGTATCTGCACGCCCGAGGAATTCACTCCAGAAGAAGGCCAGGAAGCCATCGCCATCTTCAATTCTATTGCCCCACCTGTTGAAATTCCACCACCACCTCCTCTGGATCCCGCCCAACCCACCCAGCAAGCCACCCAACCTCCCCTCCCTCGAACAACACTGCTCGAGTATTCTTCTAACGCCTCTAACACCACCACCGCATAGCACGGGACCTCCCCGTCCATCTTCTCTACTGCTCCGGTCGACCTTCCTGACATGGCCTTTAACACGCTGCTCAAAGCAACCAATTTTGTACAGGCGGCCGAAGAGACAACGCCAATAGGCACAATAGAGCTGCACCCCATACCCATTGCAGATGACAATGCTCCTCCTGCTCCTCCTTCCTCCCCACCAGAGAATGTCCAGTGGCGCCCTATGATTAGTGTAGGATATTCCTTTGTGAAAGTTTTTTCTCAAGCAAATGAGCAAGTGGAGCTTCAAATTCCTCATCTCCACAATATATAGCTACATTCATCCACAAATAGTATTCTTATCAGGATTGCATGTTTAGGATTAAAATAATATAGTTATAATTTAAAATGATGATATATAAAAATGTGCCTTCATATTTAAATGCTCCTTTTACATTTTTGTTGATGTGACAAGTCTTTTGATTTTGTGGGCCTTTAATGACATGTGAAGATATGTAAATAGCATAAAAGGTTGCCATACCAGGTTACCTAATAGTCTAGATAGTGCTAATTAGCATTGAGAACTGTACCATCTACTACTTTCCAAATTCTGTTGAGCAATGCTAATTAGCATTCTTTTGTGGGTGATTCATAGTGCTAACCCTAAATCCTGCCCTAATGCATAGATGATGTTGACAAAACAAGGATAGAGCTTGAAGACACTATTGCTATTTCAAAGTCAACACCACTTGCCCAATACGAGTTGTGTACGAAAAGAAGGAGACCTCCCCCACCTGATCCGATTGCCCTATGCAGGCTGGCTAGAACCACTCTCTTGGATTCAATTGAATGTCGCATAAGGGTCTGCCCCCCCAAATCCACAGGTGCCACACTTCTTCATCCAAGGTCAATAAGACTCAATATACTAGGTCCTGCCCAAGCAGCCCACTATCTTGACCCTCTGCCACTCTAGATCCTCTCGGTTTGCCTCTGATTCATCATCCCCCTCTGTCCCTGCCTGCAGCGAGCCTCCAAGTCCCACCCTATAAAATCGAGAATGGTAGGATCCAAGAGACTCTCAAAAGAAGTGTATCCTGAGGTACCCCTTTCCGCGAGAACTATCTCGACCAATAGTGGGGGTCCAAGGACTCCGTAATCCTTTACATCATGAATCCGAGATCGCTACCTCGATCTCCAACATCTTGGTACCTCCCCCTCAAAGATGAGAGAGGGCCTACCTACGAGCCTCTATCTCTCTGGGAAGCCACCTCCAAGTCCTAAAGTATCTAGCTGGTCCCTTGTCCCACTATGCCCATCCAATGTGAGTCCGTTCACCTAACATGCGCCCCTTTGAATCTTTGACCTTTGGGTACCATATGAGCAGCTTTCTCTCAAACTCCTCACTACATGATGGCCTAGCCTAAATGAGTCCTCCCAGCAATCTCTTCCACACTCTATAGAGAATCCTCATCAATGGAGAACCCTTCCCTGTAAAAGTAGTCTCGGAGAAGATCCACCTATAAGACTGCTACCACTAACTTCATCGGTGAGGAGTGATCCCAAGAAGCCCCCATTGGAGGAGGAGCTTCTAGGGTTCATCTCCTAAGGTGAGGCCTCTCACTACTAGCTTGCCCAAGAGGGCTCTGCTCTACATCTCTGGATCAATAATGCCAGGTACACCTTGTGCCTAAGACAAAATTACAATCTACCAAGCCACCCTAGCTCTAGTGTCACATGTTCCATCCAATCTTGACCACAGGAAGTTTCACACCAAGCGTCATAGTAGCTGTCCCATGTAGGCCCAGTGGAAAGCGAGAGGCAATATACCAAGTTGTGGCAAGAAGGACCTAATTAATCACCAATGGTCTAGGAGCTCCTCTTCCTTCTGGATCAAGAGCCTCATCCCAATAAGGCCAAGTTCATGAGAGCACAGAAAGTAACCTAGGCCCTCCACTACCAAGAGGAACAGATAGGGGTCCAAAGGACAACCTTGTCTCACTAAGTGGGAAAGAGGAAAGCCACTCCTATGTGCCCCCCAATAATCACCTGGTTGGAGCTTCCCGCATAAATAGTTAAAATCCTTCTGATCCATCTCTCTAAGAAGCCATCTCTGCATGGTACCCTTTAGAAAGGATCACTCCCCTCTGTCATATGCCTTCTTGAAATCCAGTAGAAGAATGGGGAGAGGCTATGACTCCTCCTCCCTGGACTAGTCCACTGCTTCCCAGAAAGTGAAGATATTACCCAGGATGCTACATTCCTACTGGACAAAACCGGTCTGCATCTCGTGAATGATGTCTTGTAAGTTGGGTCTCAAACACAGGCTCAAGATCTTGGCCAAGATCTTATAAGCCATGTCAAGAAGGGTTCGTTGACGTATTTCTAACTTATCTCCCCCCTTCGAAATCATACATATCTAGCCTCTGCTCAAGGAATGTGAAGGGGATCTGGAGTCAAAGATCTCCTAGTAGGCTAACTTGAGTGGGGTGGAGATGTACTCCTAGAAGTATCAAAAGAAGCTCGAAGATAGGCCATCCTCTCCGGGGCACTTCTGGGCTAGAAGAGCCTGCAAGGCCTCCCAAAGCTCCTTATCAATAAAAGGCACCTCCAAACATCTGCTAAGACTCTATGTAACAACTGAGGGAACCTGCTCCCATACCTCCTCTCTAGCTAGAAGATTGGTGGTTGAAGCCTCCTCTAAGTGAAAAAGTTATGGAAGAAGACCGTGGTCATCTCAAGGATCTCTTGAGGGTCTGTGTGCATGTCCTTGCGAGTCCATGAGTCATTGGAGCTGAATTCCTGCAGACCATGGTCCTATGGTGTGGAAAAACTATCTGGTCGTCCTGTCACCCCGTTGGACCCATCTGGCCTAGAAAGAGTGATATGAGAACTTTGCTCTATGGACCTCTAAATCCTATAACTCCAATCATGCACACTCTAGGCTGTCTCTGAGCCACTAAGACCCCGGATCCTGCTTCCTGAGTCTCTTGATAGATGCTAAGTCTCGACAAAGTGCTCTCTCCCACTCCTGAAGAGTAGCCCTCTGTCTAAGAGCCTGGCACTGGACCTCGTGACTGCTCTAATAATCCGTCTCAGCCACCCATGCCACCCATCCCTAATGGGATCTTTCCTCGAACTATCTCCAAATATCCACTATCGCCTGTTGTACCTCCATCTCCTATGGTATGTGGACGCCCTTTTGGGGGAGTCCATGACAAGGCTGCCCCATTTAAAGGATTGCCGGAAGGTGTTCCGACATTGTGGTTCTTGCTAGAATGCCAATGGAGCCGCCTCTGAGTAGAGCCTAGTCCCCTATGTAGAATCTGTCGGCAGCCCATCATGACGGCGTTGTCCAAAGGAGAACTGCAGGTTGCCCAAAAGCGTGGTAAACTCAGGCTCGTGCCATGGATCCTTGCCACCACTGATCGTAAAAATAAACTGCTCCCAGGTACTCCTCTCCACAGCCTCTCCACAGCCAGCATCTCTGTGAAAGAGGCGCCTCCTTGCTTACCCTCCATGAACTCTAGGTTGCTGAAGTCACCTCCAACAATCCACGAGTCAACCTCTAGGAGACAATCTGTGAGTCGCCGGCAGAAAGCCAGATGGTGCTATCTGCAAGCAGGTGCATACACATTCAAGATACCAATCTGGGCCTCTCCTACCTGAAGACCCATCCACACTGCACAACTAGGTATGAGCTCACCCTGTGCAAATATCTCTGGGGCCATCGCCTGGGATTTCGATATGCATACACCTCTGCTCCTACCAATTGCAGGGGACCAAACCTCTGGGCCCCTCCTAGGGAGGAGATGGTGGCGATGTGCTGTTGTGCTGAGAGCATGTGCTCTTGAATCAACTGGTCTACCTGCTGCAATGCCTACGGAGAATCAAGATATTGCGGCTGACTATGCGCACGGTGTGAAGCCCATGCACGTTCCAACTCACCACTGTCAAGCTCACGGGGGTGGGACAGCAGTGAACAAGGCTCACCTGTGTGGGAGCCTGCTCTAGGAAACCGGATTTCAGCAACTTTGCCATCCAGCAACTTGTCTATGGGGATTTTTATCGTGTTTTCTTTTCAAGAATAAAGATTTTCGGACACGACTCCCTCGTCAAAAGTCCATTTGGAAGCTGAGAATTGGTGTTGCAAGATTCGTTTAACAAATCCACATGAAGAACACAGATAGTGCAGTCAGATACACGCATTCACGAAGGCACTAAATCGGGAGCAATGTCCAGAAGGCACTAAATCGGGAGCAATGTCCAACGATGCTTGGAAACTTTCCAGCTTAGATTTTGCCGCCATGACGCAAAGAGCGAAGATGCAAAAATGGAAGAAGGAAAAACATTTGCAAGAGAGAAAATCTAGTATGACATCATCGAGGAGGAAAAAGCAATTCTAGAGGAGGCAAGACGAGCGCACGTTCAAAGAGAAAAACTATAGTAAACATAGAAGAGACGTGGCCACGTTACGAGATGCAAACTCTTGTGTAAAACTGATTCAAGGCAAGAGAAGATTAAGAAAGGGAGAGGAGAGGCTTGCTGCTGTTAATCCTTCAAGATTAACAACAAGAGTTGTTTACTGTTGTGTGTAACAGACCAGAGAAATATTGTTTTTGCTGCCCTTTTCAAGATTGAGATGAATAGTGGCTGCTATTTTTATTTCAAAATTTCTGGGCTATCACCTTGCAAAGTGGATATCTTCCAGACCGTGCCGAAGTTGGAGATTATTGGATGAGCTTCAGCTTTGCTTTTGGAAGTAGCTCTATCCGGATTATGCATCAAAAGATATGAGGCCCGCAAAACGATAAAAAATTGCAGTACACAGTTTGAGACCAAATACCAAACAAATTCAAAATTTGGCAAAGCTTGTGGAGAGCAAATGCCTTGGATTGTGATGCTTGGATGCCATATGCCTCACATGTTGTGAAAGGAAAGTTGGTGACAAAAATATACAGTTCATTGCCTTGAATTCCGGTGTTTACTTCTTGCCTTTGTTGTAATATTTACTTGTATACAGCTTAGCCCAAATTGTAGGTGAAATTTTGACAAAAGACAATTACAGTATGTGGTCATATAAATTTTCCTTATGAGAAAATGCATGTGGGACTTGGTAACTGGTGAAGATGAATGCCCTAATTTACCCGCAAGAGAAGAAAGATTATAAAGAATGGTAGAAAAATCAACAAAATTGCTACATTGGATTGCATTATGCATATCCGAGACGTTGATACCTCATATAAAGAAAGCAAACAATCCAAAGGATGCATGGGATGTAATCCACAAGATGTATGGCATTAGCACTGAAGCTAGGAAAATTCAGCTCGAACAAAGACTACACTGTGTGATTATGTGGTCGAGATCAGACAAATACCTGAAGATTTAGCATCCATCAATTGCACAGTAGAGGATGATGATTCGGTATCCATCACATTGAATGGATTAGGCCCTTAGTACAAGTCATGGGGCACTTCTATTTCAGTTAGAGGGAACATGTCTGACTTTGAGGAGCTGGTAGCACTAAAGGTTGATGGAAGCCTAGAAAGATATAAAGCAAGACTTTTTGCTAAGGTGTATGTACAAACCCAAGGGTTAGATTATGATGAGACTTTCAACCCAAGGGTTAGATTATGATGAGACTTTCAACCCAATTGCTAAAATAACAACTGTGAGAGATGTGATGGCTTTGGCTGCCAGGTATGGTTGGAAGATTACCAAATGGATGTGAAAAATGCTTTCTTGAATGGAATGTGAAGAGAAGAGGTGTATATGTACCAACCACAAGGCTATATCCATCCAAAGTACCCCAATTATATGTGTAGGATGAACAAAGTTCTTTATGGATTGAAACAGACCCAAATAGCTTGGTGTGAAAGGATGAGCATATTTTTGTTGAGTATGGGGTACATCCAATCCAAAGATGACTATTCCCTTTATGTGAAGCATACAAACCATGGTTTGGTGGTGATTGTGACCTATGTTGATGACCTTATCATTATAAATGATGATGAAGGAGAAATTACATCCATTAAAAGGAAATTGGTAGGAGAATTCGATATGAAGGACTTAGGACACCTCAAGTACTTTTTGAGGATTGAGGTGATAGATACAGCTACTAGTGTGTGCATGATGCGTGTGCATGATGCAAAGACTGTATGCACTAGATATGTTGGAAAGATATGGAATGATGCTTATAGCTTGAGGTAGCAGCATGATCTCCCTCAAGGGAACACCATTGGCTAGAGCAGGACATCCCAAGAGAGGTTATTTCCCATTTTTGGCTTGGCCTTTGGACGAGCTTGCACCAGCGCATGATTTTCTATTTCTTCTGATTGATGGCTCGGGTCTTTCCATTGGCCCATGGATGGAGCAAATGCGAGTAGATAGCAGATGCATTGGTTGCACGGAGGGAGTTTTGGGGATGATTTCCCATTTCCTATGGGGATGCCCGGTCGCGCAGCTAATATGGTTGGCATCCCTCAGGATTGTGGCTAGCACACAAAGGATGAGGAGGGACTTCACTTGGGGATGGTGGCCTGGCTCGTGGAGGGAGAACACGCCTTCTCGATTGATCTTGTCTCACCACTGGCATAAAAGATAAATGGGTAGCAAGTCTCTCAGATAGAGATCCATGACGCATCTCATCCCTTCCGATCCTGCCCACAACCTCTACCGGAGGATAGTGTGTCAGAGATAGTATCTAGCATTACTATTTGAAACATCTTGGTCGCTCAATGCAGCCGCGTGATTGGAGGCCATCCGGTTTCTTAGACGACTACCCTAGTAGCCATCTGGCAGAACATCATCTTCACTTTGCGTGCCATTTGTGGTGCGATACTCCAGGTTTGAGAGCGATCATCGAAAGGCGGGAGCACTTCTGCCAAGCATGGCCTGCAGGAATCTTCTACACCCTTTCCACGAGGGGTATTCGATGGATGTATAGACCACCATCTTGGTTGCTAGCTCTTGTTTCTGAATCTCTCTAGGCGGTAAGCCATGAGATTCGAAAATAGGTGGCTTGTGATATTACTTGTAAATCAAGGGTGTATATATTCCTAATATGCCAACAGGTCCATTTCTCGACTTCAACTCATCATCAGTTACACATGTGATAACCCCAACACATACTCATGAGAGGATATTATCACCAGTATATCTCCAACCAAGCTAGGATCATATTTGTCGGTGGGGGGTGGTAGAGGAAAGCTAGATCAACACCATTGGAGTATCAAAACTCATCTTTCATACTCAAAGCGATAAAACATGTACAGAGAGAAAGTCAAAAGCTCGTTGAAGAAGTAAAAATGAGACCCACACTCTTTACATATTGTGTTCATTCTAGACTTGGTGTTCTTATGCAGCCCACCCAATATGTCCATGTTCCTTGTAGCATTGTGCATTTATGACAACGTCACCATCTTTGCTAGTCCTGACAACTACTCCCAATCCATCTCTCCACCTCACAAGTTTGGCAATTTCTATATCTTTTCCTTACATCATCATTACATGGTGAGCCCCCCCCCCCCCCCCCCCCCCCTCCCTCTCTCTCTCTCTCTCTCTCTCTATTTTGAATTCATAGACTAGTTGCTAAACCCTACCCTGTTTTGGATGTTGGACTCCAAGGCTAGTTGCCAAACTTATATTTGATCGATCCTAACACTTATTTGTATATACTCTCAATGGAAACAATGTTTTGTACATGAACATATACTGGTGCTTCGTAGGGGATAGACAAAACATATATATGTGGCCTTGATTTGCATAGAGAATCAAACCTACAAGGAGGAGAGGGGGTATTAGGTGAGTAGCTATTGTGAGTGGTATGGAAGGCATGAAGGTAGGATGGGCACAATGGTAAGAATGACTAGTCTGTTTAATGAGCAGAATACCCAGAGAGTATAGGCTTCCTTGTATTTATGTGAGATTTATGTACATTTCTAGACTTGCCTTCAACTCCACACACACAAACGTGTTTGTGTGTGTGTGGCATTTTGAGTCTTCACGCAAACATGAGTTTAAGTTATTTTTCTTTTGGGTTCGTTACTGGGCACTATGGACTCTATGCTCCTTCCATGCACAAAACCCGTCTGCATATCATGGATAAGATCTGGTAGAAAGGGCTACAAACAAAGGCTGATAGCTTTAGCTAGGATTTTGTACAAGGTACCCAGCAAGGTAATCGCGCTCCACTGAGACACTGAATTCCTGCAACCCCCTATCAGAATCAAATGAATGAGGCTCTCCGTAAGTGAGTCTAGCATCTCACCCGAGTCCCATACACCCTGCAGGGTTGAGGTAATGTGATCCCCAATCTGATCCCAAGAAGTAATTAAAAAAAAGGGGGTAAGTCCATCTGAACCAGAACACTTGTGAAGGGCAGAGAGAGCAGTCCTGAACTCTACGTTGGTGAAGGATGAGGTAAGTGTCGCTAAATAACCACTCTAGCATCATCTGTGGCCTGAGTGTCTGGATCTGCTGTAAGAAGGGAGGCATAGAAATTGGTAGCAACCTGTAAGACGGCATCTGGATGTGTCTGAAGAACTCCGCCTGAGTCAACAAGCTATGAGACGCTCTCCCTACTATGTTTGGGGCCAAGAGTAGAGAAGAACTGCTTGTTGACCCTACCTCCCTTTTGTGTCCAAAATGACTCTCTAGCGTGAAAAGGCATACTCTGCTCCCTGATCTAAAAGTGACTGGCGCTAAGCCCTTGCTACAGCAAGGCGCTCCTGAATCCAAGCATCTATAGGCCTCTTCTGCTCCTCCCTCTGGAGGGTAGCCAACTGCTGGCAGATACCTATCTCACGCCTGAGGATCTCACCCCTTCTGATACGAGCAACTGAAAGATGGGAGTCAATGATATCAGAGAGGGCTACGGCTAAGTCTGAAGGAGAAAGCTGCCCATCCTACAAATGAGATACCCAGGTCCTCAACACTATCTCTGTAAGGCCCTCCTCTGCATAGAAAGAATCTTGAATCCTAACACTGGCAGAGCAGCGCCTCACATGGGGATCTGAGACCATCAAAACCACTGGAAAATGATCCGAAGTGGACACCCAAGCTGTTATGCAAATAGTACCACCTCTGTCAAGAGCCCAATCATCTACATAAAATCTATCAATCCGTGCATGTATAGGCATCTGCAATCTCCTGTTCGACCAAGAAAACATGAGAGAATGTGGCTGAGTGTGAAAAGCACCATCATGCCAAGCATCCCTGCCACTGTACTGAAAAAGAAAGGCATCCCACGCTGCTCTCTCTAGGGAGTGAATGCCACCTTCCCTACCACCCCTTTTGTTTGAGGGCATTTCAACCATGTTGAAATCGCCCCTATAATCCAAGCATCTGCAATATGTGACCAAGAGAGCAGTTCCTTCCAAAAGAGAACACGATCCTCTCTAGAATTGGGTGCATAAAGGTTTAAGAGACCAACCTTATGCCCATTAATCAAAAGTATAATCCACTGACTTTGGAAGGGACTATGATTCCGTGTCCAATCACCAAGGGGAGTATAGAAGTTAGTAATAGAAATGCAAGTACCTCCCTTGATACCCAAGGCAGATGACCAAAAAGTGTGGCCTGAAAGAAGCTTACTTGACTTAGAACAATCCCTGGCATCCAATTTGTGTTCCTGAATCATCAGAATGTCCATGGGATCTCCAGTAACACCTGGATGAAGTTGGTTACGAATCAGCGGCCTGTGATGGCGGTGAGGTACACCCCCGAGGCCCTGAACGTTCCAACTGACAATCCTCATCGATGAGAGGAGGCGGCCGGATGGAAGATCCTGCCCGACCTGGTAGCGGAGAAAGCCCTCTCCTGCGAAAAATTCCTCCTATCAAGAGGAGGGAAGTGAACTGGAGAAAGCACACCCCCCCTGCCGAGGGGGAAACTCTGTGCTGGAAGATGTGCTCCCCAAGCGTGGAGGGTATAAAATTCTCCTCTGCCTCAAACTCAACCAAGTCTACCAGAACTGAAAATGAATTCCTGCAAAGTACCTCTGGCACAAGAGTGTGAAGGAGCCCTGCGGAAGGAGTGGTGGAACCAATAACCCTTACCTGTGATAGGTGTAGACAGATGTGGGCACAACTGCATGACCTCAGCCACAACTTTGTCATTGTTTTCAAGTAAAGCACGAGTCTCTGCAAAGAGGTTCTTCCTAGATGAGCGCTCCTGTACTTGTACAGGGTTAGGAGCTGTCTCATATGCACTTGAAACCAGGACAAGGATGTCTCTTGCCTGAAGAGACGGGTCCGCGGCCCCGTCAGTGGCAACCTAAGGTACCGGCTCACCAACTCTGATAGGCACCCAACGGGGACGAAGCAGGACGTGCTAACTGTCCTGTCCGCGATGTAGAAGTACTAGGACGAGAGACTAATGGTCCTGGCTGTGAAATCAAAGGTCTAGCAGCGCGTGAGGCGGTAGGAACTGGTTGTGAAGAAGGTCCAGGTCGGGTGAAGCTATGAGATGCACCCATGGATCTTTTTGGTCTTTTCTCTTTCCTTGGGCAATCTCTGGCAAAGTGCCCAAGGGTGCTGCAAATCCTACACTGATCATGTCTCCCTACAATCCCGACTATCTGCCTGAAGGAGCCATCTAGACGTTGAAGCATAATGTGGTCATCCAAGATGTTAGGATAAGAGACAATGACCCTAACATGCGGTACCCCATTGGACCTAACTACCTCTACTGCTGAAGTAGGCATCTCAGGGAGAGAAGGGATCTCATAACCACTCCAAAGACGGCTCCAATGGAATGTAGCAGTCGATGGTACACCTAAGGAAGGCCTGGAAATCTGATGAAGAGTGATGTCGTCCGGCTGTCTTCCTCGACAAGATCAAACTCCAAAGAAAAAGGGGTCAAAAAAATCCTCCAGGAGCCCAATGTTAATGGACTAGCCTGCAGCACTGTACGTGCTACCGCCGAGGAGTAAAACAATCTGGAAGAAACCTCACCCAAGCAAACGAACATCTATGAAGTGCCCTGCGAGGTCTCTAGGCAGAGTCGCGAGCATCCAGTCCCTAGCCTGTAACTTGGAAGGGTGAGACCCATGGATGCGAGCAAAGAGCGATGTCAAGCTCTCCTGCTCAATATCTTTTTTGAGCTGCTGCAACTCATCTTTTGAGAAAATGATGGTTTTCGCGACCGGTGGAAGCGGATGAGGATTGGCTTAAGGCTGGGCCATCCTTAAGGTGTGAAGGCCGACTCAAACACAAAAAGCTCCGTTCGACCAACAGTGATGCTAGGAAGGGCTAGGAAAGAAGAGGATAGCAGGGAGGGAGAGGGAGAGGGTGGGGACTAAGGGGCAGCAAGAGGGAGAGAGTAAGGGCAAGAAAAGAAGGGGGGCAACAGGGAGGGAGAGGAGAGGATGTAAGGAGGGAAGGGGGAGGAGAGGGTAGGCATAGAGGAAGAGAGGGGTATGGAGGAGAGGGTAGGGTGGAGAGGCTAGGAGAGGGAGGCGGAGAAGAGAGGGCAGGCAGGGAGGAGGCCGTACGACGAGGGAGCAACAAGGGAGCAGGGTAGAGAGCGAGTAGAGAGGAGAGGAGAAGGGCGAGGTAGAGAGGAGAGGCTAGGGAGTGGAGAGGAGAGGGCGGCGAGGCTGAGAGGAGAGCACAAAGCGGAGAGGGAGAGGCCGTACGGTAGAGGGGAGAGGGAGAGTAGGCCGTACAATCGTACAACTGAGGCGGGGGGGAGCAACAGCTTGGAATGACATATGTTTGACCTCTTCTTAATTCAAGTAATAATTTAAGTGCCACACTTCATGATGTGATAGAATCACAATCATCTCACCATAGGGCCAGTCTACTTCGAAAGACATTCCATACAAAGTATTGACCCTTCACATGGGAGGCACATAGCATATAACCAAAATTTGTGATTTAGATCTCACGTGCATGCATAATCTCCATGCATAGAGACAAAAGAAGACTTTCCAAAAATCAAATATTCAACTATAACAACTCCTAGGATAAATAATCTATTTTGACTTGAAACAAGTCAAGATCTGATTGAAATGATCGTGAAACCACTTTTAAGCAAGAAAAGGTTACAAGTATCATTATCCATCATGTGTTCATATTTTTCTTTCTATGACATTCAAAGGCCACAAAAAACCGTTTAAAGAGCAATGACAAACGAGTTGTTCAATCTCATATTGACAAACAAGGAATCAATAATTAAATTGTTTTAAATGAAAGAATTTAGAACATATCTATAACTAGGGGTTTAAAATTTACCTTGGAATGCACAGTTAAAATAGGGTCAATTACATGGATGATTAGTTGGTCTCCCCATTTGCACATGATGTGTATATGTACATGGTGCCATGAGTTGAGGTAGCTTGTTTAAGCCCTCACCGACCTTAACTTTTTTTTAAAGTAGTCGAACATAGACCTAGGGGCCCTAAACCATGTTGAATAGTGAAATCGTCTCAGTCACACAATATGGGGAGGTGCATAAGTGTGCTATACAAATTTATACTTCTTTATATTATGTTAATGAATATCATGGGATATTTTATTAAAGCTCTAATGGGATCTAAAGGTTTAGCCTATAGTGAGTGTGACAGAGTCCCATTCCATATGTGGTGTCTAGAGATGTGTGGGAAAGGTGTTTCTAAATTCACTAAATTGATAGGGATACTTTAGATCTTTCTTGTACTAGCTTCTATAGCTTGGAAGGACTGACAA